>NW_006408666.1:2872235-2899731 GCF_000296735.1 Chrysochloris asiatica | reverse complement strand
TTCTTCCAAAACAGATCTATTGGTTCTTTTGGCAGTCCATGGCACTTTCAGTATTCTCCTCCAACACCACAACTCAAAGGCAACAATTCTTCTACGATCTTCCTTATTCACTGTCCAGCTTTCACATCCATATGAGGCTATTGAAAACACCATGGGTCATGCATATGAGGTTATTGAAAATAACATGGCTTGGGTCAGGTGCACCTTAGTCTTTAAGCTGACATCTTTGCTGTTCAACACTTTAAAAAGGTCTTGTGCAGCAGATTTGCCTAATGCAATATGTCATTTGATTTCTTGACTGTTGCTTCCGTGAATGAAAAAGTCCAAGGTGCATTGAAGGAATTGGCAAAGAACAAGGCAACAGGAATTGATTGAATAAAATTGAATTCCTTCAAGAAAGTGAGGCAGCAGTGGAGGCACTCACTCATCTCTGCCAAGAAATTTGGAAGACAACTATCTGGCCGACTAATTGGAAGAGATCTGCATTTGTGCCCCTTCCAAAGAAAGGTGATCCACAGAATATGGAAATCATTGGACAATATCTTTGATGTCCCATAGGAGTAAAGTTTTACTAAAGGTAATTCAGAAATGGCTGCAAGCATACATTGACAAAGAACTTCCAGAAGTCCAAGCTGGATTCAGAACAGGCCATGGAATGAGGGATATCACTGCTGATGTCTGATGGATCTTGGCTGAAAGCAGAGAATATCAGAAAGATGTTCACCTGTGCTTTATTGACTTTGCAAAGGCTTTTGATTGTGTGGATCATGACATGCTCTGGACAACATTGCGAAATATGAGTATTCCAGAACACTGAATTGTGCTCATGAGGAATCTGTACATGCACCAAGAGGGAGTTGTTCGAACAGAACATGGGAACATTGAATGGTTTAAAATTAAGGAAGGTATGTGATGGTTATATTCTTTCACCGTACTTATTCAACCTGTATGCTGAGCAAGTAATCTGAGATTCTGGGTTATATGAAGAAAAATATGGCATCAGGATTGGAGGAAGACTCATTAACAACCTGAAACATGCAGATGCCACAACCTTGCTTGCTGAAAGTGATGAAAACATAAACTATTTACTGATGAAGATCAAAGAGCACAGCCTTTGGTACGGATTGCATCTCAATGTAAAGAAAACAAAAATCCTCACCTCTGGACCAATAGACAACATTTTTATCAACAGAGAAAAGATTGAAGTTGTCAAGGACTTCATTCTTCTTGGATCAGCTATCAACACTCATGGAAGCAGCAGTCAAGAATACTTTCACATACATGTGGAAAAATAGCCTAAGTACCAATCACCTGAAAATAAATAGGTTTAGTCATTACATTTTCAAGACTACAGCTGTTAGCCACAAGCAGGGCAAATGCAGTAATGCACATGTTATGTGTTCCAAAAGCAAGGGTTTTATACATTTTATTGCTGTACTTTGATTTTTTTTTAATTTTATGTATTTTTATTTCTATATCTTAAATTACAAGGAAAAATATCCAAAATTATTAATGAGAACTGAAAAAAATATATAGGAAGCCACTATGAAGGGCAAACCATTAAGATTTTTTTGGGTTGTTTGTTTCTTTTTGTTTTTTACCTACAAATTGCCATGACTTTAAGAATCCTTTAAGAGCATTTACCACTTTCCAGTGATCAATTAAAAAAAGCATATTTCCACCCCAAGACTGGACCTAACTGGAAAAAATTGCTGGTTTGAGAGGAAGTGCCCACTACTGATTGATGTAATCAGTACTTTGGCCAGAGTTTTTGTTTCTCTAGCCCAATTTCCAGAGTCCTGGTGTGGCACTTTAGGGTAAGTACTGGACCAGAAGGTCAGTTTTAAGTGCAAGGTAAGCAGTTCAGAGTCACCATCCACTCTTGGGAGTAATGAGTTGGAATTGACTCAACAGCACTTAACTACAGCAGCAAGCACAGTTTCCACGGTAACTATTCTCAGTATTTATTTGACTCTGTAATAAAAGGCTTATTGTCTTTGAGAGTATGGTACGGTGGAAGGAAAATGGCCTTCCAATAACACTGAGCTCCATGTATGGTTATTCAGATACAATCATATAAACTTGAGCAAGTTACCTCCTCTCTGAAATCTTCAGTGTCCTCCAAGGATATGGTACAATGATATACCTCGTCATACATTGTGTGTGTGTGTAACTAGCATCCAGGAAAGGTCCAGTAAATGGCATTATTATCAACATACTATAAACTAATGGAGGGACTACAAGGGCTAGCGGAACAGAAAGGAGATGGCAGATGGAAAAGCAATCAGCAACATCCAGGAGCTAAATCAATAAATGTGAAAGGCAAGAGAGAAAGAGGAGTCAAGCTTAGTCAAATCATTAAGCCTGTAAGTTAGCAGAATTGTGGCCTTAAACTGAGGCAAACAGACAAATACATAAGGAAGAAGTTTGGATTTAAAATGGAATTGTTGTTGTTGTTATGTGCCGTGGAGTCGGTTCTGACCCATAGCGACCCTGTACAGGGTTTCCGAGGCTGTAAATCTTTACAGGAGCAGAAAGTCTCATCTTTCTCCAGTGGAACAGCTGGTAGTTTTGAACCGCTGACCTTGAGGTTCGCAGCCGGATTCGTAACCACTACGCTAAAATGGAATAGCTGTTGTTAAGTGCTGTCCCGTCGCCTCTGATTTATAGAGATCTTATATAGTTTTTCCGAGGAACTGCTAGTGAGTTTGAACCATTGACCTTGTGGTTCAAAATGACCTTGGGATCCAATAGTTATCACACCAAGACTCCAAGGGGATAGTTGTTGTTGTTAAGTGTCGTCAAGTCAGTTTCGACCCATAGCGGTCCTGTATAGTGTTTCCCAGAAGCGGCTGGTGAGCTTGAACTGCCAACCTTGTGGTTCAAACTGACTTTGCAGTCCAGCACGTTAACACACAGGGCCGCACCAGGACACCAATCAGGCGTAGTAAGTAGGTTTCTATTTTTCAGCTTGTTGGTGGTGTTTTTCTTGATGTTAATAATAGATGCCCTCAAGTTAACTCCGACTCAGGAGAGCCTGTGCACAGCAGACGGAAACACCGCCCCATTCTGTGCCATCCTCATAGTCTTTGCAAGGTTCGAGGCCATTGTTGCAGACACTGTATCAATTCATATCATTGGTGGGGGAGGGAGGGGGTCTTCTTTATTTCGTTTACTCTCTACTTTACTATGACCGAAGCCAGTGAGATGAACTCCTGCAGTCCTGGGCTCTGAGGAGCGTTCTAGCTGCAATTCTTCCAAGACAGATTTGTTTGTTCTTCGGGCAGTCCACAGTACTTTTAATATTCTTCACCAACACCATACCTCAAATACATCAGTTCTTCCCCAGTCCTCCTTATTCACTGTCCAGTTTTTACAAACGTAGGAGGTGACTGAAAATACAATGACAGGCACACCTTGTCTTAAAATTGACATGTTTAATCTTTGGCATTTTAAAAAGGTCTTTTATAACATGCATTGTTGTTGTTAAGTACCTTCAAGTCTGTTCCGACCCATAGTGACCCTGTGTAGGGTTTCCAAGGAGCAGCTGGTGAGCTTGAACCACCAACCTTGCAGTTCAAATGGCTTTGCAGTCTGGCGCATTAACCCACAGCGCCACACCAGGACTCATTTGTAGCATATCGCTGTTGTTGTTAAGTGCCGTCGAGTCGATTCCGACCCATAGTGACCCTGTGTAGGATATATGCCCTGTAAAATACAATCTTAGATTTCTTGACTGCTGCTTCCATTTAACAAAAGATCATTGAGAACACAAGAAACAAGAAAAAGACCAAGATGGATATCTGAAAAGACTGAAATTTGCTCTCCAGCAAAGAGGTGCTAAGGCAAATGGAAGAAGTGAGGAGGTGTAAGAGCTGAACAGAAAATTTCAAAGATCAGCTCAAGAAGACAAAGTCAAATATTATAACAAAATGTGTAGAGACCTGGAATTAGGAAACCAAAAGGAAAGAACTTGCTCAGCATTTCTCAAGCTGAGGGAACTAAAGAAAAAAATCAAGCCTCGACTTGTAATATTCAAGGATTCTATGGGAAACATATTGAACGATACAGAAAGCATCAAAAGAAGACGGAAGGAACGCAGAGACTCACTATATCAAAAAGAAATGGTTGATATTTAACCATTAGAGGCAATATATGATCAAAAGCTAGTTATACTGAAGAAAGAAGTCCAAGAGGCATTGAAGGCATTGACAAAGCACAAGACTCAGGGAACTGATAGAATGCAAATTGAAATCTTGCAACAAAGTGATACAGCATTGAAAGCACTCATCCATGTCTGCCAATAAATTTGAAAGTCAACTGCCTGGACAACTGACTGAAAGAGATGCATATTTGTGCCCATTCCAAAGAGAGGTGACCCAATGGAATGTGAAAATCATTGGACAATATCATTAATATCGCATTCAAGTCAAAGTTTGTTAAAGATAATGAAAAAAATGGCTGCAACCACACATTAACAGAGAACTTCCAGAGGCTCAAGTCAGATTCAGAAGGAGATGTGGATCAAGGGATATCCTTGGTGATGTCAGATTGATCTTGGCTGAAAGCAGAGAATGCCAGTAAGATGTTTACCTGTGCTTTATTGACTATGCAAAGCCTTTAAATTGTGTGGATCTTGACAAGCTATGGACTATATTGCAGAGAATGAGTATGCTGGAACACTTAATTGTGCTCATGAGGAACCTGTACACACACCAAAAGGCAGTTGTTCAAACAGAACAAGGGAACACTGAATGGTTAAAATTAGGAAAGGTGTACACCAGGATTGTGTTCTTTTGCAGTACTTATTCAATCTGTATGCTAAGCAAATAATCAGAGAAACTGGATTATATGAAGAAAACATGACATCAGGATTGGAGAAAGAATCCTTACCAACCTGTGATATGCAGATGAAACAACCTTGTGTGTTAAAAGGGAAGAGGAGTTAAAATACTCACTGATGAAGATCAAAGACTACAGCCTTTGGTATGGGTTGCAACTCAATGTAAAGAAAACAAAATTCCTCACCACTGCACCACTAAAAATAATTTATATAAATTGAGAAAAGATTGAAATTGTTCAAGATTTCATTTTGCTAGGATCAACCATCAACACTTAAGGAAGCAAATCTGCTGCACAAGAAGTCTTTAAAGTGTTCAAAAGCAAAAAGATGTCAGTTTGAGGACTAAGGTGTGCCTGGTCCAAACGGTGGTATTTTCAATAACATCACATGCATATGAAATTTGGACAGTGAATAAGGAAGATCATAGGAGAATCGACGCATGTGAGTTACGGTGTTGGAGAAGAATACTGAAAGCACCATGGACTGCCAAAAGAACAAACCAATGTGTGTTGGAGGAAGTACAATCAGAATGATCCTTGGTAGCCAAAAGATGAAAAGAATACACTTTGTCTGTCATACTTCAGACATATTGTCAGGAGGATGCAGTCCCTGGAGAAGGACATCATAATTGGTTAAGTGGAGCATTGGAGAAAAAGAGAAAGACCCACAACTAGATGGATTGGCTCAGTAGCAGCAGCAATGGTTCAAACATATCAATGATTGTGAGGTTGGTACAGAATTGGGCAATGTTTTGTTTTGCTGTGCATAGCGTCTCTATGAGTCAGTACCAACTCAATAGCACCTAACAAGCTCACATTAGCATTGATTTTGAATTCAAGTTGAATGAAATCCTTGAAAACGTCTATCTTTTCTACGTTTACTATGATGTTGTTTATTAGTCCACTTGTGTGAATCTTGGTTTTCTTCAAATGGAGTTGTAATCTGTACTGAAGGCAGTATTCTTTGATCTTCATCTGTAAGTACTTTACTCATACAGGCTATTAGTATTATTCGATAATTTCTGATTCTGCTGGACCACTTTTCTTTAGAATAGGCACAGGTACTGATATCTTCCAGGTTGTTGTTTGGTGCCATCGAGTCAGTACCGACTCAGAGCGACCTTATGCACAGCAGAATGAAACAGTGCCTGATCCTGGGCCAACCTCACTAGTGTTGCCACGCATGAGTCTTCCAGGTAGTTGTCTTCTAAATTTATTTGCATAGGCTAGCAAGTACCTCTAGTGCTGCACCAATTTATTGAAACACTGAAATTGGTATTTCAAAAATTCCTGGGACCTTGTTTGTCACTAAGGCCTTCAGTGCAGCCTGGACGTCTTCCTTTAATATCATTGATTCTTGATCATATACTACTTCCTAAAACTGATGAAGAAGCTCCACCAATTGCTTTTTGGAACAATGACTCTGTTATTTCATTCGTCTTTTGATGCTTCCTGCATTGTTTAATGTTTTTACCATAGACTCCTTCACTATTTCAACTTGAGGCTTGAATATTTTCTTTACATTTTTCAGCTTGAGAAATGTTGAGCATATTCTTCTCTTTAGAGGTTTTCTAACTCCAGGTCTTTGCACAGTTCATTGTAATACTTTGCCTTCTCAAGCTGTCCGTTGAAATTTTCTGTCCAGCTCTTTATCTTTATCATTACTTACCTTTGCTTTAGCTACTTAGTCATCAAGAGCATGTTTCAGTCTCTTCTGACATGCACTTTGACCTTTTCTTTACTGTCTTTTTATTGCTCTTTTCTTAGTTCATGTATGATATACTTGATATTATTCCACAACTTCTCAGGTCTTCAGTCATTATTGTTCACTGCATCACATCTATTCTCAAGGTGGTTTCTAAATTCAGGTGGGATATACTCAAAGATTTGTTTGAGCTCTTATGGACTTGTTTTAATTTTCATCACCTTCACTTGAACTTGCATATAAACAATTGCTGGTCTGTTCCATAGCCAGCCTTTGGATGTGTTTTTCCTTTTTTTTTTTAAATTTAAATGCTTTATTGTGAGTTATGTGACAGTTTACATGGGAGAACATTAGTTTTACATTCATCCTATCTTATATTGTTTCATTGACATGGTTACAATCCCCTCCATGCATCATCAATCAACCAAAGAGTATACCCTGCAAGCCTGTCCCCACTCCAGGTCATCGGCACACAGCACCTCTCCCTCTCTGGATCTAAAGTCCCCAGCTGCTCCATCCCTCCACATCCTGGTCTTTGCCTCCATCTCTGGCATCATTGCTTCTCTGGGTAGGGTCCTGCTCTCTGCTCTTCTCCCTTGATGGTCCCAGGGACCTCCACTCCTACATTGCAAAGTTAATCACTTCTCTCCTTGCTACAAAATGTCGACCTTTACATTTCCAACCCTCACAGTTATTTCTGATAACAATTATTCACTACTGTGTCACAAGAAACCTATCCGCATCTCCTTTCATCAGCCCCACCTAGACAGATTGGATACTACTCAGTGGAGATTCTATCTTCCTCCACGCCCTCTGGATCTAGTTTCCCTCTTGAAAGCTTGTAAGCCACACTTTTTAGGTTTAGGTCAAGTTCATCAAATTGTATCAGATTACTCTTTTTTCCCTCTTCTTTCTTCTAGTTGACCTCTGATCATTCAGTCATTGAAGCCAGGTCAAGTGGGTATTATCTGCAAGTGTGGGTGTTCTTGTGTGTATGCCCTCTCTTATCAGCTGGAAGCTTCACTCTCCACTCTAGTCCTCTGTGGCTATGTCACTTACTCTGGGCCCAGGAGTCCCCAGGTCTTGCCACACTGCTGACCAACCAGGTCTCCACCCGGGTTCACAGGAGTCTATTGAATGTTGCAGGTCTTATCTTGCAGCTTCATTGCTGTTTTTCCCTTACTTCCCCTTATCGGTGGTCACCAATCAGAGCGTGTATTCCCATTGAGTGTTAGTTAGTCTTTGAAGGGAGTTTGCTCTGAGGGGACCCGACCACTTGTCTTGATGTCTCCTGGGCAAGCAACATGCTTGTCCTTGTAGTAATCAGCCAGACTGCTGTTACTGTTTTGTATTTTTCCTGTTGGTCTTTCTTTCAAGAAGTATCTTCTGTTCTAGTCACTCCAGGCTGGCCTGCCGTCCTTTCAAGTGGAAATTTTCCACTTCTGAAGATTCTGGATGCTGTTCAGGCTTCCACCTATAGTCTTATGTAATGCAGAGGCTCTGCAGGAAGCCTTCTTCACTGGGCATGTTGTAGCCCCATTTTAGATATTCCAATCTTTGAGTTGTGGTGTTGGAGGAGAATACTGAGGGTGCCATGGACTTCCAAAAGAACCAATAGATCTGTTTTGGATGAAGTGCAGCCAGAGTGCTCCTTGGAGGACAGGATGGCAAAGCTTCGTCTCTCCTACTTTGGACATGTAGTCCGGAGGAAACAATCGTTGGAGAAGGATGTCATGCTGGGTAGGGTGGAGGGTCAGAGAAAAAGAGGAAGACCTCCAACGAGATGGATCGGCCAGGTGGCATCATTGATGGACTCGGGGGTGGCAGCGGTGGTGAGGTTGGCCCAGGATCGATCATTGTTTCGTTCTGCTGTGCATGGGGTCACTATGAGTCGGTTCCGACTCGATGGCACCTGACAACAACAACAACAACATCAGTTACAGGCAGAAGACAGACTTACAAGCTTCCTATGGTTATGTTTCTGGCTATTCCTATCTCTCTCCCTCCAGTGTCTATTTTATAATGGTATACAAGGGAAACCAAGAGTCAAAAGACAGCTCTGGTTGTGTTTTGACTGATGATGTTGATCTTCATCATCTTTTCCCACAGAGATAGTCAATTTGACTTTTCCATATTGCATTTAGTTATCTCAGTGTGTATAGTTGCTGTTTATGTTGTAGAAAAAAGTTATTTGCAGTGAAGTCGCTGGTCTTGCAAAATTCTAGCATGCAATCTCCAAAGTCATTGCTATCAACAAGCTTGTATTTTCTAACTACCTGGCCCTCTCAAGGAGTCCTTTTATGGCACACTCCCCAGTCAGTCCTCAGAAACGCTATACAAGGTCACTATGAATTGGAACAGACTCGACTGCACTTAACAATGAACAACAATAGCAACCCTCCTCTTTGTTTCCAACTTACCAATTCTAACCACCAATAATGATCAATGCATCTTGATTGTGTGTTTGATCAATTTCAGGTTGAAAAGTTGGTTATTGTTGTTAATTACCATCGTCAGTTATGTCTCTTAGCAACCACACACAGGGTTTGTTGTTGTTGTTGTTACTGTTACTTGCCATCAAGTCAGTTCTGACACATAGTAACCCTGTATAGGATTTCCAAAGAGCAAGGCTGTAAATCTTTATAGAAGCAGAAAACCTCATTTTCCCCTGTGGAGCAGCTGGTGGACTAGAACTGCCTATCCTGTGATTAGTGGTTCAGTGTTTATCCTCCAGCACTAAGAATTTGGTATAATTCTTAATTTCTTCATCATTGGCTTTGGTCGTTGATGCATGAACATGAACAATAGTTGTATTTTTTCAACTGTGCCTTTTAGATGTATAGATATTATCCTATCAGAGACAGGACTGCATTTCAAGATAGAGCTTGAATTGTGTTTTTTAATCACGAATGCTGTCTCTTCCGTTTTCAGCCTCCTCTCCTCTTAGACCACCATAGTGCGTCCTACTATGGTAGTTTTCTTGTTTTTGTGTTACTGGAAACAATGCCATCAGTATATAAAATATCAGCAGGGTCACCTATAAGTTTCTGTGGCACATGCAGACTAAGATCAATAGGAGTTAACGCCAGGAGAGCTACATCTGAAAATTCGTCAATGAAAAACCTTATGAATCAAAGCAGAGCATCACCTTACATAATTGCATTGGACTTGTCATCAGGAGGACTCAATCGCTGGAGCAAGGCATCGTATTTGGTAAAGTCGCAAGTCAGTGAGAGTATGGGAGGCCAGAGAAGAGATGGGTTGGCATAATCTTATCTACAGTGGGCTCACACAAGTGGATGATGCAAGACTAGGGAACATTTTATTCTGTTGTCCATAAGGTTACCCACCATTTTTGGAGCAGAATCAATGGGAGATCTTATCTATCTACTTCTCCTAGAAGTAAATAGTACCTACCACCTGACCTACACCCCTTGTTTGTGTTCTTTAGCTCCGCCTTCTTTCTGTCTCCATCTTCTTCACGCTCTTCCTTTTGGCCAATTGTCGAGTGTTTTAAAAGAGCTCTACTGCAATTTCATTACCCAACCATACTTTAATACATAGATTTGATTCCTACTATTATGATTAATAATAATAATAATTTTTAAAAAATGGCTCCTTGAAGCATCATATGGCTTCTTTCTCTCCATGTTGATATTCTTAACTTGTGTTCTCTTTGGTGTATGTTCTTGCTGTGGAACATGTTTTAACACCTCCATTTTGTTAAATCTTGCTCCTCAGAGCCAATTGTATCTCCTTAGGTATTTTGCTCAATTCTCTGTATCCAAATGTTAAAATTAGTCAACACCTAGGTGGTTAAGATAATGGGATAGAGTACAGATTTTGTATTTTCTTAGAGCTAAAAACTTGCACTTTCTTAAGCTTGAGTTTCTTCATCTATGCAGTAAGGATAATCCTGATAATATCTGTTGTGAGGATTAAACTAGAGCATATTTAGCACAGGGCTTTACACTGTGTGCCTCAAAATGTTATGATTTGTGTTGCAACTCTTGTCCCTCTTTTATCCGCATTGATTGACATTTCTTGAATAAATTGTAAACAACTGGATTTGATACTTTTTGTCTGGACCAGGGCTACAACCTACCCTGTGATTGATATGCACTTTGCAAGGATTGTTCAATAGAGTATGCAAATAAAGTGACTATGTACTATGCTAATTAAGTTCCCATAGCCTACTATGCAAATGAATTGTCTACAGCCTACTGACAGTGGATTGGTCACTTTGTGGCCCTGGTGGGAAGGTTATGTATTGAAATTTACAAGGAGTTGTAGATAAAAGCAGCTACTAATCCCACAGAAGTTTCACAGACAGAAAGAAGCAGGCAGATAGGAAACAGGCAGAAAAGAAGCAGAAAGAAAGGAGACAACATATTTTCTAGAAGAATTGTAACATTAGTCAAGGACTGTAACACTCAAGACAGTGACCAGACTGGAAGGAGCCCAGAGGCAATGTTAGTAGTAATAGACAGCAGGGTCAAGAAGAGTCTATTCTGAGGGTGCCAAGAGGAATCTGTCCTCGGGAATCAGCAAGAAGCCTGTCTTGAGATGCCTGAGAAGAGACTTGCAAGGCTGAGAGGAGCTAAGAGACCTGCCCTACATGTGTTCTGATCCTGATAATGAGCTGCCGTCTATTGATCCTGATCTCAACTTGTACCCTATTACTTCCTTAAGAAACCACTTAGCTGTCAGGATGGTCTGTGAGCTCTGTGTGGTCACTGAAATATATTATCAAACCCAGAAAAGAAGTACAGAGTACCTGGGAGAGACAGCTGGTGTCAGAATTGGTAAAAAGGTTAGAGTGTGGAGATCTGTCTGACTTCCACCTCAGAGGAATCAGTTTTGAGCAGACCCTGGTCATTATCCCTGTCCCCTAAAGTTAGACAGGCTCTGAAGCACCTATCACTACCACTTTACAATGAATTTCATAGCTCTCTCTCCTCTCCAATTTGTTCTAGAGGAGAACTAATCAAAGAGATTGCTTTTCATCATCTTTGCCCTTTCAAAGACCCCCATATCTTCAGAATGAAGACAAGATTGACATTCAGAATCCTTGACTAGGTGGTTCCAACCCACACCTCCCACTAATCTAATGAATAAATTCTACCTTCCATTTAAACTTGTCCCTAAACCTGCTTTCTGCTTTTGTAGCCATTCCATAGAACTCACCAAGAAGGCCAGTTCCTTTCCTCTCTCTATCTATTATCTAGACGTCAACTCAAACTTTATTTTACTGTGAAACTTCCCTAATTATACTAGCTATAGTTTTTTTCATGTCTGTAATTTTTTTAGTGTTTACTTACTACATGACTTAAGCATGTCAATCTTACTTCTCCATAAAAGATTTAACTTCTTTGAGGATAATATCTGCTTCTTGCACCTTTTGGAATCCCTCAGAGTATCTGGAACAAGGATTTACATATGAACTCCAGGCTATTATCACTGATTATTGATTGCAATAAAGAGGTCTTTAGACTCCCAAAAGTGATCAGAACCCCAAGGTAGATTGCTAACTCCTTATATCAGAATGGGTCAAGTTTATGGGTTAAAAACTTAAAGAGTTCTCAGTCCAGTTGACTGCATATGGTAACAAATGATGAAAACTCTGAACAACAAGATGCACACATCAGTTCTACAATTCAACCATGATGTGAAGTTGAAGGCATCAATATGAACTTGTAAGGGGCATGAACTGAGCATTTTGGGAGAATTCATTATATGTAGCTTATAAAGTCCAATGTGTCAAAGTTGCCAACTATAAATGAAGAGTGTACGTCAATGGCAAACTTTACACAGCAATGCTTATCCAGCAAATGAAGAGCCTTTTTTTTACAAATCATACTACTACCACATATCTGTCAGTTTGTCGAACTGTGGGGGCTTACATATTGCTGTGAGTTTGGAAGCTGTCATAGGCATTTTAAATACCACAGGGTCATTTATGGTGGACAGGTTTCAGCTGAACTTCCAAATGAAGAAGGAGAGATGAACTACCAACTATTCAGTCATTATGATAACAGTGGAACACTGTCAGCACCAGAATGTTGAATATTAAATCATGATGCAGAACCCCAGAAAATTGTCACAGCGGTGACAACAATGGGCTCAAACATAACAATATTTGTGGGGTTTGTGCGGGCTGGGCAGTGTTTTGGTCTGTTGTGCATAGGGTCGCTGCGTGGGTACTGACTTGATGGCATCTAACAACAACAGCAACAAATAATACTACAGCGATCATTTCTATCCTCAAAATTGTAATCTTCATGTCAAAGGTTTCAGTGGAAAACAGTTTATCAGCTCCTCAAAAAGTTAAGGGGGAGTATAATTTGGGAATAGGTGAGGATGATGGTTTTTATAACAGGCTGAACATAATTAATGCCACTCTGAATGAACTTGTGAAGTTGAAATGCCAACTATTTTGATACGTATATATTTATCACATTAAAAAGAAATAAAATAATCAGGAGTCATAATGACTCAGCAATTCCACTCCTAGGTGTGTGCACCAAAGAACTAAGAGCAGGTACTCAAACAAATACATGTGCATTGATGTTCAGTGCAGCGTTATTCACAGTAGCCGAAAAGTGGTAACAAATCAAGTGTCCATCAACATCTCAATAGATGAATGGATTATGGTATATACAATGGAATAATGTTCAGTCATAAAAAGGAATGAAGTAGTGACGGTGGTGGTGGTGTGCCATTGAGTTGGTTCTGTCTCATAACAATCAAGTTTAGGGTTTCTGAGGCTGTAAATCTTTATGGGAGCAGAACTCCTCATCATTCTCCCACAGAGCTATTGGTAAATTCGAGCCACCTGACCTCACAGTTGGCAGGTCAATGTATAGTGTACTATACCACCAGTGTTCCTGGAAGAACTGATACATGCGGCAATGTGGAAGAACCTTTAAGACATTATGCTATTTGAAGGAATTCAGACATAAATGGCTACATATCTGTCTGAAATATAACACAGAGACAGGAAGCACATTATCTATCAGGGTTCTAGAAGGGTGCAGTGCAGTATAGTTGCTTAGCGAGTATGAAATTTCTTTTGGGAATGATGAAAGTATTTTGGAGTTAGAGGTGATGATTGTACAGAATTGTAAATGCATTTGTTGTTACTGTTAAGTACCGTGGAGTCGGTTCCGACTCATTGTGACCCTGCACAGGGTTTCCAAGGCTGTAAATCTTTACGGGAGCAGAACACCTCATCTTTCTCCCACGGAACTGCTGGTAGTTTTGAACTACTGACTTTGAGGTTAACAGCCCGATTCATAAACACTATGCTACCAGAGTGCCTTGGTAAATGCTGTCAAGTCAGTTCTGACCCATAGCAATCCTGTACAAGGTTTCTGAGGAGCAGCTGGTGAGCTTGAACCACTGACCTTGCAGTTCAAACATCTTTTTAAATTATTATTATTGAGCTAAAATTCATGCAAAATTAATTACCTCAAAGTGAATAATTAGTGACATCTAAGTAGACATCTAAGTAGATGTCACTAATTTTTCACTTTGAGGTAATTAATTTTCATCTCAATAAAAAAAATTGTATTATTTATCACTAACATATTCAATAAGGAACTCTGGTAGTGTAGTGGTTACGAGTCAAGGTCAGCAGTTCAAAACTATCAGCCTTTCCATGGGAGAAAGATGAGGCGTTCTGCTCCCGTAAAGATTGACAGACTGGGAAACCCTATGGTGGGTCGCTATGAGTCGGAACCGACTCCACTACACACAACCACCCCCAACAACAACATATTCAATATACTCACTGCTTTTCTAATGTGGTTTTACCACTATATTATGGGATAAAAAGGAAACATATAAAACAGTATCCAGGGCATCAAAGGCTTTATAAATCATTTGGGAAACAAGTCATTATTAAAGACAATTTGATAATGGGACAAAACAAATGACCCATCTCCTTTCAGTGGGGCACAGACTCTTTACTTGTATAGCAGGAAGTACTACTTCCATGTAAGAAGACTATGTCCATTTTGTTTCCACTTCTGGATTTGTGGGTAGTTACTTGATGGCCCTTAGTTTATAGAAAGAGAAGATCGAACGTGAAGGTCTCTATGATTTCCTAGGCAAAAAAGATTGAGATATTCCCCAGATAATATTGTATGGCAGAAGTAGCATGTGTTATTTCAGGAAATAACTGGAGAATTCAGGTGTAGAAAAGGCGTAAAGTGGAAAGCAAGGTATGGGGATTGTCCTCAGCTTAAAAACCTGGTTGGATTCTTAAGGGATTGCTGTTGTCAAGTGGTATTTGCCTAGAAACTTTCAAATGTATTTCATATTTAACTAATATCATGGTAGTGGTGGTGTGCTTTGGAGTCGGTTCTGACTCATAGAGACCCTGTGTAGGATTTCTGAGGCTGCAAATCTGGACTTGAATCAACAGGGGCATTCTTCTTCATAACTGGGAGTCAATAATACAATAAAACCATTAATGATTCCACAAAATGCAAATTGTATTTTATCATTCTAGTAGTTACATTTCACCACATTTAAACTGAACTTCTCAATTGTAGATTTTCTCCTTTCATATACACTGGCAATTTTGATTTATCTAACTGAAGTTATGATAAGTAAGATCTAAGTGTGAAACCCAGGCTAGGATTTATTTTTCATACTACTTGTATATTACTGACCTCAAATCCATCAATTCTTTAATTCTCAGTATAAATCACATGAAACAAATGTCCTCTTACACAACAATTACACTAAAGTCTTAAATAGACACTGTCTCCACATCCACAGGGTAGATTTTTTTTTTTTTTTTTTTGGCTAAGAATAAGAAAATGCCTGACGAAATGCTAGGCCTTGGCATTCTTGAATTCTAGCACACCCTTGTGTTCTCCATCACCGTGTTACAAAAGGGAGGCCTTGAAGTTTCTCTTTTCAGATCCTTTTAAGACACACAAGTGTCCTTGAAAGGTGCTCTCCTCCTTGCATTTCATCTGGTATGTAAATTACCAAACGGCAGAATGGCTTGCCTGAGAGGGTTTAGAACTCCTCATTGTGTGTGTGTGTATGTGGTGCTGATAAATTCTTTTTTGTGGATTGCACAGTTAGTTCTTTGAAAAATCTTTACCCACAATAGAAGTATCCCTGCCTTCTCCTTCTCTCTCTTCTGGAGGAAGAAGAAATAGGGGAAGAAGATGGAGTGTTAGAAGGAGACAGAACACTTTCCTTCCCAAGGAACTACTTCCTGTCAGAATGACATCAAAGACTCTTTTAAGTGATGAAAAAAGAGACAAATGGCAGTTTGGATGGAGAGGATGACCTTCCACAACTTGTCCCTATTCACAGCGAGACACCCCCATTCCCTATAGACCCTTTTACACACATGCTCAAGTATCACACATATAGGCTGAGAAGCGCCCCTAAACACACCGCCACACAAGTGCTTTTCTGGCACCTTGAGTGTCCTGGCTGCAGGAACGCCTTTCAGAAAAACAAAGACTTTTGTCCCTTTTCACACATTCTTCAGCACATTTCTATGGCAGAATATTTGGGTATGGGAACAAGTACAGCCGGGGGGTAAAAAAAAAAAAAAAAAAGTGTTTATGAATAATGGAACATTTCAAATCCATCTGGTTTCTAAGACATTTTTTAGTTTCTCACTACAGCCAATTATATAGCATGCCTGAGTGATAACTGATTCTATCCCGAGGCTCATTCTGCTTTGAGATTTCTACATTGATAGTTGTTATCAACCTCTGAGGTTAGTGGCCATATGGTAGTCCAATATGGCGCTCTCTGCCGCCATCTTATACAGTAGATGAACTTCTGGCGAGCATAAATCCACATTGTAGCAGGCACCATAAAAGAGACCCAGCATGGTAAAGTTACAGAGCCTTCCCAGTTTGGCAGCTTGCAATGTTTTCCCTTTTCTAGTTTAAGGAGACTGGGAGATTATTCCCACAGCTCTTTTTGTTGGCTATGTACATCCAATGTATCATGAAATAAATGGCAAAAGCCCATGGTAAACATAGGGGGAAATGTTTTGGTTTGGGGAAAAGCCATTTCCTTCACGCCATTCTTCAAGCAGCTTCTTTAACATGTCGCTTACAGAACATTTCAAATATATGGACATTTATAGTAGAATATATGTAGATATACTACTGCAAATGAACTCCTAGTGGGTACAGCACTGGGCTGTGAACTACAAGGTCAGCAGTTCAAACCTACCAGCTGTTCCTTGTAAACTTTGTATACGGTTGCTGTGAGTTGAAAACAACTCGATGGCACTGAACAACAACAACACAACTCTAATGAACTTTCATATGTATTACTATACTTCTTCAAGTGATAAGGCCTTTTAATCAATAAATGTAAAATCAATATCATTCCAAAAACTTAGATCAATAATTTTGTATTATCCTTAAATACTCTGGCAGTTTACAGTAAAATGGGGTGTCCTGTTTACCTTCTAAATAAATAGTTTTCCTGCTATCCAAAGATCACTCTGGCTAGTTTAGTTAAATGTCATCAAGTCCTGAGCCAACCTCACAACTTTTGCTACATTTGAGCTCATTGCTGCTGCCACTGTGCCAATGTATCTTATTGGGAAATCTTCTTTTTCTCTGACCTTCCATATTACCAAACATGATATCCTTCTCCAATGACTGGTCCCTCTTGATAATATGACCAGAGTATAAGACACAAAGTTTGACCATCCTGACTTCCAAGGAGCAGTCTGACTGTACTTCTTGCAGTGCATATTGGTTTGTTCTTTTGGCGGTTTATTGTACTTTCTATATTTTCCTTCAGCACCATAACTCAAATGCATCAATTCTTCTAGGGTGGTTGGTGGTGGTTATGTGCCGTGGAGTCGGTCTGACTCTTAACGACCCTGTACAGTGTTTCTGAGGCTGTAAATCTTTATGGGAGCAGAAAGCCTCATCTTTTTGCTGGTAGTTTCAAACTGCTGACCTCACAGTTCGCAGCCTGACTTGTAACCACTATGCTACCAGAGCTCCTTAATTCTTCTATGGTGTCCCTTATTTACTCTACCATTTTCACATGCATATGAGGTTATTGAAAATACCATGGCTTGGGTCAGTAGCACCTTAGTCCTTTAACTGGCATCTTTGTTCTTCAACATTTAAAAAGGTCTTGTGCAGCAGATTTGCCTAATGTAATAAATACATCATTTAATTTCTTGCCTGTTGCTTCCATGAGTGTTGATGGTTGATCCAAACAAAAAGAAGTCTTTGACAACTTCAATCATTTCTCCATTTATATGGATGTTATTTATTGGCCCAGTGGTGAGGATTTTTGTCTTCCTTACAATGAGTTGCAGCCCATACTGAAGGCTGCAGTCTTTGGTCTTCATCAGTAAGCTTTTAAGTACTCTTTACTTTCAGCAAGCAAGGTTGTATCATCTGCATATACAGATTGTTAATGCAGTATGTATGGAATGACTTAAAATGCCATATGAACAACTACAGAGAAAAATAACGTAAATACTGCAAACTCTAATTTCATTAACTATTCAATATTTAACATATAGCCAAAATTTCACTCCAAATTGCCCTTAATATATTGTATAACACTTACGCTAGCTCATTGGGATAAACAAGATAGTAAAGATGTTATAAAATGTTTAATAATATGACCCCAGTTTCGGTCCAGTGGGTGGTGGTTTATCAATCATTTTGGATTTTCTACACTCCTATAGTCTCTGAAGGAGGCCTGGTGGTATTGTAGGTTGAGTAGCAGACTGCTAACTACAAGGTCAGTGGTTCAAACCCAGCAGCTGCTCCTCCAGAGAAAGATGAGGGTACCTGCTCCTGTAAAGAGTTATAGTCCAAGAAGCCCTAAAAATGAGTTCTACTCTGTCCTATAGGATTTCTATGGGTCAGAATTGACTGATGGCAGTAGGTTTGTACTGTCTGACTAGATAGCTTTATAGTTCACCAAAAGTTAACAGAAGGATCTGAGTAGTTTTAAAAGGCTATAGGCATTAATTTTTTCCGATTGTTACTAAATTTGAAGACGTACAAAATCATTTGCCTACAACTGAAAAGGTGTGCGACAGGGTTGTATTCTTTCACCATACTTATTCAACCTGTATGCTGAGCAAATAATACGAGAGGCTGGGTTCTATGAAGAAAAACATGGCATCAGGATTGGAGGAAGACTCATTAACAACCTGCGATATGCAGATGATGCAATCTTGCGTGCTGAAAGTGAAGAGAACTTGAAACATTTACTGATGAAGATCAAAAAGCACAGTCTTCGGTATGGGTTGCATCTCAATATCAGGAAAACAAAAATCCTCACCACTGGACCAATAAACAACATTCTTATCAATGGAAAAAAGATGGAAGTTGTCAAGGACTTCATTCTTCTTGGATCAACTATCAACACTCCAGCAGTCAAGAGATCAGACGATATATTGCATTGGGCAAATCTGCTGCACAGGAACTTTTTAAAGTGTTGAGGAGCAGAGACGTCAGCTTGAGGACTAAGGTGTACCTGACCCAAGCCATGGTATTTTCAATAACCTCATATGGATGCGAAAGCTAGACAGTGAATAAGGAGGATCATAGAAGAATTGATGCCTTTGAGTTGTGGTGTTGGGGGAGAATACTAAAAGTGCCATGGACTGCCAAAAGAACCAATAGATCTGCTTTGGAAGAAGTACAGCCAGAGTGCTCCTTGGAGGCCAGGATAGCTAAGCTTCATCTCTCATATTTGGACATATTGTCCGGAGGGAACAGTCGCTGGAGAAGGATGTCATGCTGGGTAAGATGGAGGGTCAGAGAAAGAGGAAGACCCCCAACGAGATGGATCAGCCAAGTGTGGCATCGGTAGAGAGGTTGGCCCAGGACCGGACATTGTTTCATTCTGCTGTGCATGGGGTCGCTATGAATTGGTTCCGACTCGATGGCACCTGACAACAACAACAACAACAACAACAACTGAACAGTCTTGAATTTAAATGCCAAATTATTTGTTTTTTCTATTGATCCATTGCAATCGTATTAATTGCTTTCCTATTTACTGTTATTACTATTTCTAGGTGCTGTCAAATCCATTTTAGACTTATAGAAACCTGATGTCCTATAGGATTTTCTCGCCTGTGATCGTTACAGAAGCAGATGACCACTTTGTTCACCTGAAGAGCTTCGGGTGGGTTGGAACCTCCAACTTTGTGGTTAGCATCCAAGAGCCTACCCACTACACCAGCAGGATTCCTTTTTTTATTGATGGTTGCTGTTGTTGTTAAGTGGATTCTGACTCATAGCAACGCTGTATATGGTTTCTGAGGAGCAGCTGGTGATTCTGCACTGCCGACCTTGAGGTTCAAATCAACCTTGAGGTTGAGTGCTTATCCCACAGTGCCACACCAGGGTTGTTTTTTTTAGGTAGCGGATGATTTATTTATAATATTGAGAATTACTTTTCCATTGATAGGAAATAACACTATTATTTTAACTTTTAAAGTAAGGTACAAAAACTTACAAAGATTTATTAGAACAAAGTGGCTTCAGTAGGCTAGTGTTAAGCTGGTCTTTATAGCAGGTTCTCTGATTTCCTAACTCATATTTCTCCCTCTTCAGTAATTCCTACATTTGCTTAGGCCTGAGAATCATCTCTGTGCTTGGTAAACATGAAGAGTCTTAGACTTATCCTCTGGAACTCAGATTCATCAGTATAGGGTGAGGGGTAACTATTTTCTCTAATTTTTAATGATGGGTTTGATCTTCAAAATCACTGCACAGAACACTATCTCAACCCTGATCTTATGTGAAAATGCCTGACCTTTGGTTTGTTGGTGTTGTTATGTGCCATGGAGTTGGTTCTGAATCATAGCAACCCTGTACAGTGTTTCTGAGGCTGTTAATCTTTATGGGAGCAGAACGCCTCATCTTTCTCCAGCATAACAGCTGGAGTTTCGAACTGCTGACCGTGAGATTAGCAGCCTGATTCGTCATCACTATGCTACTCGCCTATGGCTAGTACATAATTGAGAATTCCCAGTAACTGTAGGTCATGATAATGCTAACTTGTCCGTTTTCCTCAGTTTTAGTAGTGGACAAGAGGAGCTACACTGGAAAGAGGGAACAATGGCCTTCCACATCTGTCTTCTAACTATTAGAACAAGTCTCTCTTCACTGACTACAAAGAGACTCACCTGCTTCCAGGGCAGTTGCTGTATTTCCGTATAGACAAATTTCAGCAGGACCCCTCAGTGAAGTAGCCTCCCCAGGTTTAATTCATGTAACACTCCAATATTAGCAAATTTTACTGACTTTCCTGTTTTGGTGTTTGTGGAAATTGGTGGATGTGGGGAGGGGAGTGGAAGTGAGGAACACATAGCTCTAGGCAAAACCAGGCATCTGAGAACAGATGGTGAGCTAGCTTCCAACACCGAGCGTGGCTGACAAACCAGAACAGTGACCTGCTCTGGTACACAGCTACTGCGAGCTTAGTGACAGGGAATTCCCAGCAAAGCCAACAACTTCATGAGTGACCTTGACGTTCTGTTTGTAGTAGGACTGGCAGACACAGTTTTTACCATCAGCAGAATTGGATAAAAACCATCAGCAAGTCCTTTTATAAGAAAAAGCTGATAGGAAATGTGTAGTTTCATCAAATTCTGCTGAGGAGGAGAACTGTGCACTACCCAAGCAGATATATGTAGGGTGACCTAGGAGGTACTCAGCCATGGGTCTGATCAGCTGAAAGATTTTCATTACTGACTCTGGGTTCAGCCCCCACCTTAATTTATTTACTTATTTTTAACTCATGATTGTTCCCTCTTTCAATAACAAAAGTACAAAATTAGTCAAAACAACAAAAATCTTTGTGACCTACCCAAATAACTTTTTTAATCAGTGGTAAAATTAGATCACCGGTATTCTAATTTCAAAACCTCAGTGTTTGAAATCATTATCTCTAACATCTGGTCTGTTTCCAATCTGTCCTTGAATACTATGTATTCTTTCTTTAACTGGCTCTCACATTTGTGCATTTTGGTCTTCGTCGTTGCGTTACTTCCTAATTCATATACTAGTCACTTCAAAGATGAAATACTTTCATAGTCTCTCATCTGGATGTTTTTTCCTGAGTGTAATGAGTGCACCCTATAATTGTGAAATACATTAAGAAACCCCCATCTTCTGACTACGTAGACATCTCACTTAACATGACTGGCACCTTCCCTTTCACCCAGTACTCCTCAGGCAATTCATTATTGTTTTAGTTTTCCTGTATATAAAATATCCTAGGTACTTATGCATATCAATTGGCATATGATTTAATTCAATCATGAATCTAATTGGTCCAGTATTGCTACACTTGCTGGAAGGTAACCCTAACGGAGATCTTACTAGCATGACCGTAGCTCTTTATTCCTTCAAAACCAAGTGACTGAGTGGCTGCCATACATGAGGGACTGTGATCAGTGGTTAGAATTCACCAAAGGACAGTACAACATCCATGCACTCATGGGGACAAACAATGAATTAATGATCAATTATATATCGCAGAGAAGATTACAAATATGGAGTAGAGGAAATTAGAATAAGGAACTTGATAGCGTGCCAGTCATGGTTGTTGTTTGGTGCCAACAAGTCAATACCTACTCATGGTGACCATATGCACTGCTTGGTCCTGGGCCAACCTTACAATCATTGTTACACCTGAGCCCATTGCTGCTGCCACTGTGCCAATCCATCAAGTTGGGGGTCTTCCTCTTTTTTGATGATGCTCCATTTTACCAAACATGATATCCTTCTCCAGTGACTGGTTCCTCCTGACAATATGTCTGAAGTATGACACACGAAGTTTGGCCATCCTGACCTCCAGGGAGCATTCTGGCTACACATCTTCCAACATAAATTGGTTTGTTTTTTGGCAGTCCACAGTAGTTTTAATATTCTTATCCAACACAATATTTAAATGCATCAATTCTTCTATGGTCTTCCTTATTCACTGTCCAACATTCACATTCATATGAAGTTATTGAAAATACCATGGCTTGGGTCAGGTACATCTTAGTCCTCAAACTGGCATCTTTGCTCTTCAACACTTTAAAGAGGTCTTGTGCAGCAGATTTGCCCAATGCAGTACGTCATTTGACTTATTAAATGAAGCTTCCATAAGTAGTGGTTGTTGATCTGAGCAAAATAAAGTCTTTGACAATTTCAATCTTTTCTCCATTTATATCATGGATATTATTTATTGGTCCAGTGGTGAGGATTTTTACTTCCTTTACATTGAGTTGCAATTCATACAGAAGCTGTCGTCTTTGATCTTCATTGGTATTTTAAGTCTTTTTCACTTTCAGTAAGCAAGGTTGTATCATTCGCATAACAGGTTGATCATGAGTCTTCCTCTAATCCTGATACCACGTTTTTCTTGATATAATCCAGATTCTCAGATTATGTGTTCAGCATGCACATTGAATAAATACAGTGAAAGATTATAACTCTGATGCACACTTTTCCTGATTTTAAAGGAATTGGTGTCCCCTTGTTTTTTCCCAACAACTGCCTCTTGGTCTATGTACAGGTTACTCATGAACATAATTAAGTGCTCAGGAATATATGTCTCTATGTTGACCATAGCTTGTCATGATTCACACAATCAAAAGCCTTTGCATAGTCAATAAAGCACAGATAAGCATCTTTCTGATATTATCTGCTTTCAGCCAAGAACCATATGATGTTGACAATGATATCCCTCGTTCCACATCCTTTTCTGATTCTGGCTTAAACCTCTGGAAGTTTGCTGTCAGAGTATGTTTGCGGTCACTTTTCTATTATTTTTAATAAAACTTTACTCACATGTGATATCATTGATATTGTCTGATGATTTACACATTCCATTGGGTCTCCTCTCTTTTGAATGGGCACAAATATGGATCTCTTTCAGTCTGTTGGCCAGCTTGCTATCTCCCAAATTTCTTGACTCAGATGTGTGAGTGCCTCCAGTGCTGCATAAGTTTGTTGAAATTTTTCAGTTCGTATTCCATTTATTCCTGGTGTTTGTTCTTTGCCAATCCCTTCAGTGCACCTTAGACTTCTTCCTTCAGGATCATTGCCTCTTCGTCATATACTACCTCTTCAATTTCTTTTTGATACAGTAACTCTGTGTATTATTTCCATCTTCTTTTGAATCTTTCTGCATCATTCAATATTTTCCCATAGAATACTTCAATACTGCAAATTGATGCTTGATTTTTTTTTTTTTTCCCCCAGTTCCTTTAGCTTGAGAAATGCTGAGAGTGCTATTCCATTTTGGTTTTCGTGCTCAAGGTCTTTGCACATTTCTTTATAATATTTGACATTGCCTTCTCAAGCTGCCTTTTGAAATTTTCTGTTCAGCTCTTGTACCTCCTCACTTCTGCTATTTGTTTTAGCATCTCTACACTGGAAAGCAAGTTTCAGAATTTCTTCTTGTCTTCTTAATGAACTTTTGCTTTCTTCCTGTATGATGTTCTTTATGTCATCTCACAATTCTCCTTATCTTTGTTCTTTAGTGTCTAATGCATTAATCTGTTCTCAGATGGTCTCTAAATTCAGGTGGGATATATTCAAAGTCAAATTTTGGCTCTCATGGACTTTTTCTTCATCCTGAACTTGCATGTGAACAATTGATGATCTGTTACACAGTCTGCCCTAGCCGTGTTTTGGCCTGTGGTATGGACCTTTTCCACTCTCTTCCCACAGATGTAGTTGTCTTTTATATTGTTTAAAAATAGTATTTGCAGTGAACAACTCATTGGTATTGTAAATTCTATCATGTGATCTCCAGTATCAGTTCTATCACCAAGGCCATATTTCCCAACTACTTATCCTTCCTCTTTGTCTCTGACCTTTGAATTCCAACCTCCAGTAATGATCAATACCTCTTGATTGCATGTCTGATAAATTTCAGACTAAAGAATTTGGTAGAACTATTCGATTTCATCATTACTGGCGTTAGTGGTTGGTTCCTAAATTTAAATAACAGTGGTATTCTCTGGTGTTTCTTGTGGACTTATGAATCACAGACGGCTTGTACTTCAAGACAGATCTTGATATATTCCTTTTGATGATGAATATAACACCATTCCTCTTCCATTTGTCATACCCAGCATAAGAAACCATGTGACTGTCAGATTCAAAATGGCCAATACCATTCCATTTAGCTCACTAATGCCTAGGATATAGATATTTATGCATTGCATTTCATTTGTGACATTTTCCAATTTTTTCAGATTCATGCTTTGGACAGTCAATGTTCAGATTATTAATGGATGTTCACAACTGTCTCTCTTCATTTTGAGTTGTGCCCCATCAGCATATGAAAGACCTGAGGACTTTACTCCATTTGCATCATCATAGCCAACTCTACTTTTAGGAGGCAGCTCATCCTCCATCACATTTTTAGTGTCTTCCATCCTATGAGGATCATCTTCCAGCATGCTATTTGACAATATTCTGGTGCTCTTCATCATGTTTCAGTATTCAATATTCTGATGCTGACAGTGTTCTACTGTGGTGTTCATAAGGTTTTCAGTGACTAAATATATGGAAGTAGTCATACCTCCTTCTTCCTCATCTATCTTTATCTGGAAGCTCATCTGAAACCTGTCCACCATGGTGTTCCTGTTTGTAATCGAAATAGCCATGACATAATTTCTAGAATCTCAGCAACGTGCAAGCCACCACAATACATCAAACTGACAGATGAGTGGTGATCAGGCATGATGGTATGTTTATAATTCTTCAAACGAAAATTGAAGACCTGAGTGAGCCTTGGCAGGTATTTTGGTAAAGAAAAGAAAGTTACATTTAGGCAGAGTGACTATAGTACTGAGGTAGGAGCAGGTTAGATATTTTTGAGTTATAGAAAGAAGGCAAGGGTAGCTGGAGTGGAAAAGGAAAAAGGAAGGCTAGTAGATGACATAGTCACAGAGAGAACAGGAAGGCACACCATTCAAGGCTTGTTGGGCTTCACTGGAAGGAGACCAGAAACCACGGGCAAATTCTGATCAGAATGATCATGTGAGTTACTTGAATGCTGTTTTTAATGATGAAACAAGGCTAGTAGAAGGTGAACCAGTTCAGAAATAAACGCCATAGTTGAGGTACGAATAACAATGCCTTAGACTAAGGGGGTAGCAGTAGCATAAATGGAATTTCTGATTTTAAGTGGAGTGAAAGAGGAGAGAAGTTGAGAATAAACCCATTATTTATGGCTTGCCCATGCAGAAAAATGGAGTCACCACTTGCTGATGAAGTTAGGAGAACATGTAGGCAAAGGAGATATAAAAAAGGAAGAACACAATTTGTCTTTAGTTATACGAAGCCAAGCAAAGGTGTTACTTTAAGGTAGATGTCACTGTGAGGACTAAGGTACACCTGACTCAAGTTACGGTATTTTCTATAATCTTATATGCATGGGAAAACTGGACAATGAATAAGGAACTTCAAAGAAGATGGTATATTTGAATATTGGTGTTGGGGAAGAATATTGAATATACCATGGACTGCCAGAAGAATGAACAAAACTTTCTTTGAAGAAGTACAGACAGAATGATCTTAGAAGTGAGGATGACCAGACTTAGTCTCATATTTCACACATGTTATCAGGAGGGTCCAGTCCCTGGAGAAGGACATCAACATTGGTAAAGTAAAGAGTCTGTGGAAAAAGAGGGAGACTCTTAATGAGGTTGCAACAATGGATTCGTGCAGGAACATGATTATGAGGATGGTGCAGACTTGGGCAGTGTTTTGTCTGTTGCACCCAGAGTCAGGGAGGAACACAAAGTCTGGCCACACTGAGTAAGCCTGATAGCCTATATTGTCGAGTTAAATTGCTGTATCAAAAGCAAAGAGACTCATTTTAACATTTATTAGGGAAGAAAAATAGCCCTAGCTGCACTTCAGATTCTAGTAATGACAAAACAAGGAAAACATCTTGGTGAGGATAATCGCAATATATATATATATATATATATACATGTTGTTGTAAGTGCCCTTTAGTTGGTTCAGTCTCTAGCTATCCTGCATTGGTTTTTCAAGGAGGGCTGATGATCTTGAATCACAGGTCTTGCAGTTCAAATTGACCTTGTAGTCCAATGCATTTACCTGCAGCACCATATCTATCTATCTGTCTATCTATCTATCTATCTATCTATCTATCTATCTATCTATCTATCTATCTAAGGAGCTCTGGTAGCGTAGTGGTTACGAATTGGGCTGTGAACCTTAAGGCCAGCAGTTCGAAACTACCAGCCGCTCCGTGGGAAAAAGATGAGGCGTTCTGCTCCCGTAAAGATTTATAGCCTTGGAAACCCTGTACAGGGTCGCTATGGGTCGGATCTGACTCGATGGCACTTAACAATAACAACAACATCTATCTATCTATCGCTATCTCTATATACCTGGACTGAAAACTATAAGGTTGGTAATTCAAACCTACCAGGCACTCTTTGAAAACCCTGTACAGGTTCATTATGGGTCTGAACTGACTTGATGGCATATAACAACAATAACAAATATCTGAGTGTGTGTGTATATATATATATTCAATATTTATACATATATTTGTATGGAGTCCTGGTGTGGTACTGTGTGTTAATGCTCCAGACTTCAAAGCCATTTGAACTGCAAAGTCGGTGGTTCGAGCTCACCAGCTGCTCCTTGGAAATCCTGAGCAAGGTTGCTATGGGTTGGAACCGACTCGATGGCACTTAACAAGAACAACAACAGCATATATCTGCATATTATATATGCTGTTGTTGTTGTCAGGTCCCATCGAGTCGGAACCCACTCATAGCAACCCCATGCACAGCAGAACGAAACAATGTCCGATCCTGGGCCAACCTCACTATCGCCGCCACACTTTACGCCATCAATGATGCCACCCGGCTGATCCATCTCGTTGGGGGTCTTACTCTTTTTCTCTGACCCT
>NW_006408666.1:2838631-2869355 GCF_000296735.1 Chrysochloris asiatica | reverse complement strand
TTCTTCCTAGTCTGTCTTTGTTCAGAAGCTCATCTGAAACCTGTCCACCATGGGTGACCCTGCTGGTTATTTAAAATACCGGTGGCATAGCCCTCAGAATCACAGCAATTCAAACCACCACAGCACGACAGACAGATGAGTGGCGGTTGCATGGTTGCTGTTAAATAGGAATCTCCTTGTGCTAGGCCTCTTAAGTCTGGCTCAAAGGCGGGTTTTCCATCCTCGGATGTCAATCAAGAGGCGGAAGTGCAGCAGGGACAACTGGTATGTAGTGAGAAGCTTTGGCCTGCACTAAGTTGGTTGACCCCACCTCAAAGCCATGATCCAATGGTTAGGCTAGGACTGCACTCTCACATCCGGGGTAAGTAGGACATCCTGGACAGCCCCTGCAGTCTCTTCCCACTAGGCAGCGTCTCCCCATCGACCTGGTCTCCAGACACCTCTCACCCTGCTGCTCCGTAGTCTGGATTTCATTTAACACCTCCACCAGGTCTGCGCAGTTCTCGCACATCGTTTAACCGCCGCCCTCCATGATAGAAGCCCTCGGGTGGAGTCCTGTTGTGGCACTGTGGTTTAATGGGCCAGACTGCAAAGCTGTTTGAACTGCAAGGTCAGCGGTTCAAGCTCACCAGCTGTTCCTTGGAAACATATACAGTGGTTGGAACCAACTCGACGGCAAATAACAACAACAACAAATGTATAAATATATATATATGTATTTGGACTGTCCAAAGAGTTTGCATAGCCAATAAAGCACAAGTAAACATATTTCTGGTATTCTCTGCTTTCAGCCAAGATCCATTTGATATCAGCAATGTATTCCTAATTCTACAGCCTCTTCTAAATCAGATTTGAGTTTCTGGCAATTTCCCATCAACATAATGTGCAGCCACTATTTAATCATCTTCAGCAAAATTTTACTTGCATGTGATAATAATGATATTGTTTGATGATTTCCTCATTCTGTTGGGTCACTTCTCTTTTGATTGGACACAAATAGGGGTCTCTTCTAATCGTTTGACCAGGTAGTTGTCTTAAAATTTCTTGGCATAGATGAGTGAATGCTTCCAGTTCTGTATCAGTTTGATGAAATATTTCAATTAATAATCTGAAAATTTCTAGAGTCTTGTTTTTCACCAATACATTCATCGCAATACTTCAATATTATTGGTTCTTGATCATATATACTAGTGTTAGGAAACATTGAATATACACTATTGCTTTTGATGCTTTTTGCATCAGTCAATATTTTCTCCATGGAATTATTTTATACTGAAAGTTGAGGTTTGATTTTTTTTTTTTCATTTCTTTTAGCTTGAAAAATGCTGAGAATTCTTCCTTTTTGATTTTCTAACACCAGAATTTTGCACATATGATTTTAATACTTGACTTTGTCTTCTTGAGCTGTTCATAGAAATGTTCTGTTCAGCTTTTTGACTTACTCATCTCTACCACTTGCTTTAGCATCTCTACACTGGAGAGCAAATTCCAGAGTCCCTTCTCCATATGTATAATCACCTATTATGTTGCTTAAAAAAGATATTTGCAAAGAATACATCATCAGTCTTTAAAAGTTCTACCATGTGATCTCCAGCATAATTTCTGTCACCAAGGCCATATTTTCTCACTACTCTTTGCTTCTAATCTTCACATTCCAATCACCAATAATTACAAAATGTCATGATTGGATGTTAGATAAATTTCAGACTGAAGAAGTTGGTAGAATTTTTCAAATTCTTTATGACTGGCTATAGTGGTTGGTACTTAAATTTGAATAATAGTGGTATTAACTGGTATTCCTTATTGGCTTATGGATATTATCCTACCACAGACAGCATTGTATTTCAAGACAGATATTGAAATGCTCTTTTTGACAATGAATGTAATGCCATTCCTCTTGAATTTTTCATTCCTGGCATGGTAAGCCATATAATTGTCTCATTCAAACTGGCCAAATACCGTTTCAGTTCACAAATGCCTAGGACATCTATCTTTGTGTGTTCCATTTCTTTATTTCACAACTTCTGATTTTCCTAGCTTCATACTTAGTGTGTTTCATGTTCCAGTTATCAATGGATACTTAAATATTTTTCTCCTCATTTTCAGTTGTGCCCCATCAGAAAATGAAGGTCTCAAATGCTATATTTCACTCGTGTCATCATGGTCAACTGTACTTGGAGGAAGCAACTCTTCTCCAAATGTATTTTGAGTGACATCCAACCCTGAGGAGCTTATCTCCCTGCACCATCTCTGACAATATTCCACTGCTATTGAGAAGGTTTTCAGTAACTAAACATTCAGTCTACCTTTCCTTCTTCCTATTCTGTTTTTATCTGAAAGTTCGGCTGAAACCTGTTTACCATGAGTGACCCTACTGCTATTTAAAATACCAGTGGCATAGACTCGAGCATGACAGAAACACCACACAAGCCACCACAGTGTGACAAACTGACATACAAGTGGTGGATAATATATTTGTGTGTGTAGCTATTTTGTGGCACTGTAGGGTAAGTACTGAACTTCTAATTATAAAAATCAGTGGTACAAACCCACTAACTGATCCTTGGAAATCTTACCATATGTTTATTGTTGTTAAGTACAGCAGAATTAGTTGTAACTCATAGAGACCCTGTTTATAGTTTCTGAGACTTTAAATATTTGCAGGAGTAGCTGGTGAGCTGGAACCGTGGACCTTGTGGTTCGTGCAGTCCAGTGTTGATCATATGGATCCATTGTGATGCTGTAGGAGCATGCACTGGATCACAAGGTCAGTTTGAACCACAAGGTTCACCATTTGAGCCCACCAGCCATTCCTCAGAAACCTTATAAAAGGCCATTATGAGTCACTTCACAATAACAATAGCAACACTAAGGAAAACCAGCTAATACCACAATTCTTCAAATTTACCCACCAACTGCTAAAGGCAGTAATGATTAAATTAATTAATTCTACCAAGTCCTGCAGTCTAAACTTGATCAAACATGTAATCAAGATGTGTTGATAATTACTGGTGATTGGAATGCAAAAGTTGGAAACAAAGAGGAAGGATCAATAATTGGAAAATATGGCTTTGATTGATGCTGGAGATTGCATGATAGAATTTTGCAAGACCAGTGACTTGTTCATTGCAAATACCTCCTTGAAACAACATAAAAGATGATTTACACATGGACCTCACCAGATGGCATACACAGAAATCAGATTGACTACACCTGTGGGAAAAGACAGTGGGAAAGCTCCATATCATTAGCCAAAACAAAATCAGATACAAAAGTATTTTGAGATACTTTATGGCAATAAATTTGAAAAAATATATTAAGTAGGAACATTTCTAAACAAATAATTTAGAAAAATGAATAGAAAACTAAGTGAAAAAGCTGAGTAATTATTTTTAGATAAATTTAATCAATAATTTTAAATTTTGGACTCAAATTCTACAAAGCATTAAGGGAAATTGAAAATCTTATACACAATATTCAGAAGAATAGCTAAAGAAGTAATAATCATAAATATGTTTTATAGGCCCAACTGATCCCTGAGACCATCATCAGAAAAATATTAATAAGATTGATATTAATATTAAACTATTAATAATTAGGAAATCCAGTATCTATAATGACCCACTTTGGGCTATTCCAGGAATACGAGGTTAGTTTGGTATTTAAAATTCAAAACAGTTTTTCCAGAAAATTATCACAATAATGAAAAATATTATGAGTATTTTCATAGGCACAAAATTAAAAATTGATGAGGACCACTTTTTTTCATAATATTTAATTTTTTTTCAGGCTGAGTATATTAGAAATTTCTTCAGTATAATAGAGAATATCTGCCAAATTTCATATTCAGTGGTGAAGTGGTTCACATTTTTGTTTTTGAGATTAAGGAAAAATGAAAAACTTACTTCTCATAACTCCTGGCCTATGAAATGCTTGAGAAAATTAAATCAAATTCTAAAGATTTGGTAGGAATAAGTAAAGTTATGATTACAGCTAACAACATGAACTGAAACTAAATCTACTGCCATTGAGTTGATTCCAAATCTCAGTCCCCCTGTGGAGGACATCTGAGGCTATAAATCTTCACAGTTGAGGAAGGCTCTAAGAATCAACAAACACATTTTAAGAACAACACAATGCAAATCAACAAATGAAAATTAATCTCATAGTTATATACCATCAAAAACATAAAATTATTAAATGACTTGCAACTATAATTTAAAAGAATGTCTATAAATCAATAAGAAGGAAAAGACAACCAAATAGAGAAATGAACAAGAGACATAAAAAGATACTTCATAAGAGACATCAATAAGTGTATGAGAGGGTACTCCCCATCATCATTCATAACACAGCCAATGAAATTCAGACAGAGGTAACATTAAACACTCACCATAATGTCTAAAATTAAAAAACAAAAACAACCCACAGCTCATATGTGGAGCAGTATAAATACTCATACACTGCTGCTAATAACATGAATCGATTATTACCAGTTTGGATCACAACTTAGCAATTTTTATTAAATTGAAAATGAAGATATTCTTACATATATGATGTTGCTGTTGTTGTTGTTGTTAAACAAAACTCAGTATTGCAGCAACCTCACACTTGTCGTCATTGTTGAACCCAGAGTTTGACACATTGTGTCAACCCACTTCTTCCTGTTCAGTGATCCGCTATTTTGACAAGCATCATGCCCTTTCCCAGGGAATTGTACCTCCAGATAACGTGTCCAAAGCACACAAAGTTAAGTCTCACCCGCCTCACTTCCCAGGAGCAATCTGGCTGCACTTCTTCTAACACGGATTTGTTTTTCCTTTCAATATTCTTCACCAACACCATAATTCATCGATCATCCTAAGGTCTCCCTTATCATCCAAACTGTAAAAGTCTATCGTACACTGTCCAGCTTTTGCATGCATATGAGGTAACTGAAAATACCATTTTGTGCCAGTTTTGTTTTATTCTTCAAAGTGGCTTCGCTCTTTAACACTTTAAAGAGTGCTTTTGCAGCACATTTGCCTAATACATAATTTGATTTCTTTTTTTAATGCTTTATTGCAAATTATGTGATAGTATACATAGAAGAACATTAGTTTTATGTTCAGTCTATCACATATCTTTTCATTGACATGGTTATAATCCCCTCCATGCATCATCAACCAGCCATAGGGTATACCCTGCAAGCCTGCCCCCCAGTCATCAGCACACAGGTCCTCTCCTCTCTGGGTCTAGAGTTCCCAGCCACTCCATCTCTCCACGTCATCATCTCTGACTCCATTTATGGCACCACTGTTTCTCTAGGTAGGGTCCCGCACTCCTCTATTCTCCCTTGATGGTCCCAGGCTACAAAGTGAATCACTCCTCTCCTTTTGCTACAAAACATCAACCTTTACATTTCCAACCCTCACAGTCATTCCTGATAACAATTATTCACTATTATACCACAAGAGACCTATTCTCATCTTCTTTCATCAGCCCCACCTAGACAGATTGGATACTACTCAGTGGAGATTCTACCTTCCTCCATGCCCTCTGGATCTAGGTTTCCTCTTGAAAGCTTGTAAGTCAGTCACTTCTCGCCTTTGTAGCCTCTGCTTTTTAGGTAGCCAATGTCCAAGTTGCCTATCCCTGTCTATTCTGTGTATCAAGGAGGTGGGAATAATCCTCGCTGTAAAGATTTGTTCCCTCTTTTGAGCTACTGCCTCCATAAGTGTAGGTCAAGTTCATCAGATTGTATCAGATTATTCTTTTTTTCCTCTTTTTTCTTCTAGTTGAGCTCTGATCATCCAGTCATTGAAGCCAGGTCAAGCTGGTGTTATCTACAAGTGTGGGATTTCTTATGCATATGCCCTCTCTTCTTATCAGCTGGACACTTCACTTTCCACTCTAGTTCTCTGTGGCTATGTAACTGACTCTGGGCCCAAGAGTCCCCAGATCTTGCCACACTGCTGGCTAACCAGGTCTCCACCTGGGTTCACAAGAGTCTATTGAACATTGTAGGGCTTAGCTCACAGCTTCATTGCTGTTTTTACCTCACTTCCCCTTAACAGTGACCAACGTGGTCACCAACCAGAGTGCATGTCTGCTCATGTATTCCCATTGAGTCTTAGACTTGAAAGGGAGTTTGCCCTAAGGGGACTCAACCACTTGCTTTGATGTCTCTTGGGCAAGCAACTTGCTTGTTCTTGTAGTAATCAGTCAGACTGCCATTATGGTTTTGTATTTTTCCTGTCAGTCTTTCTTTCAAGAAATATCATCTGTTCTTATAGCCACTCCAAGCTGGTCTGGTTGTCCTTTCAAGTGGAAATTTCCCACCTCAGAAGATTTTGGATGGGGTTCAGGATTCCACCTATGGTCTTATGTAATGCAGAGGCTCCACAGGAAGCCACCTTCACCGTGCACGTTGTAGTCCCAATTTGGATGCATTAATTTCCCGGTTTTGCAGTAGAGCTCTTGCTAAGACTTCCAGCACAATATTGAATAGTAGTGGTGATAAAGGGCATCCTTGTCTGGTTACCTTTCACAGAGGGAAAGCTTTCAGTTTCTCTCCATTGAAAGTAATGTAGGCTGTTGGTTTTGTATATATGCTTTTTATTATGTTGAGGAATTTCCCTTCAATTCCTACTTTGTTTAGTGTTTTTATCAGGAATGGATATTGGATTTTGTCAAATGCCTTGTCTGCATCAATCAATATGATCATGTCATTGTTTTCTTTTTCTTATTTATATGGTAGATTACGTTGATTGTTTTTCTAATGTTGAACCATCCTTGCATCCCTGGTATGAATTCCACTTGATCATGAGGTTTTATCTTTTTGATGTGTTGTTGGATTCTGTTGGCTAGGATTTTGTTGAGAATTTTTGCATCTATGTTCATGAGGGATATTGATCTATAATTTTCTTTCTTAGTGATGTCTTTCCCTGGTTTTGGTATGAGGGTTATGCTTGCTTCATAAAATGTATTAGGAAGTTTTCCATCCTCCTCTATATTCTGGAATAATTTCGGTAGAATTGGTGACAACGCTTCCCTGAATGTTTGGTAGAACTCACAAGTGAAGCCATCTGGGCCTGGACATTTTTAGTTGGGAGCCTTTTGATGACCTGATCAATTTCTTCCTTTGTTATGGGTCTGTTCAGGTTTTCTACTTCACTGTGTGTAAGTTTAAGTAGGTCGTGTTTATCTAAAAATTTATCCATCTCTTCTAAGTTTTCACATTTGTTGGAGTACAACTCTTCATAGTATTCTGTTATTATCCTTTTGATTTCCTTTGGTTCCGTTGTGACAGCGCCCAAATGGTTTCTAATGCATGTTATTTGTGTCTTCTCCCTCTTTTCTTTTGTTAGGTTTGCCAATGATCTGTCAATTTTGTTAATCCTTTCAAAGAACCAGCTTCTTGTCCTGGTTATTTGAAAGGATTAACAAAATTTTCTATACTTCTGCACTTTTTATGTTTTCTATCTAATTTATTTTTGCTCTAATCTTTATTATTTCTTTTCTTTTGGTGGCTGTAGGTTCCCTCTGTTGGTCTGTTTCTAATTGTTGTAGATGCTGTCTTAATGTGTTAATTTTAGTTCTTTCTTCTTTTTGGATGTGTGTGTTTATTGCAATAAATTGTCCTCTCAGCACCACTTTTGCCGTGTCCCATAGATTTGGTAAGTTGTGTTTTCATTCTCATTTATTTCTAGGAACTTTGTGAATTCATATTTAATTTCTCCTACTACTCAGTTGCTTTTCAACAGGGTGTTATTCAGTTTCAAAAGTATACAATTTCTTACTTCTGCTACAAGTTCCACTAGCTATAAGCTTCAAACTTTAAAAATATTCCTAGCTATGTGGTTCAGAGTTTTGGAGCTCTGCCCTGAACCTTCTTCGCCTTGTATTCTGTGGTATTACTCACGCCCCTCTACTTTATCCGCCATTAAGCCCCACCTCTCCATTTGATTACTTGACTACTGCTTCCATGAGTGTTGAAGTAAAATAAATCTACAAAAAAAATCAGTATCTTCTCTGTTTATCATGATGCTAATTACTGACCCAGTTGTGAGAGTTTTCATTTCCTTTACAGTCAGCTGCAATTCATACTGAGGGCTGTATTCTTTGATCTTCATCAGTGCTTCAGGTCCTTTTCACTTCCAGCAAGCAAATTGGTGTCATCTGCGTATCACTGGTTGTTAATAAGTCTTCCTCCAATCGTGAGGCCACAAATGTCTTCAGATAATCCAGTTTTTTTTGTTTTTGTTTTTTTTTTTTTTCTGATTAGTTGCTCAGCAGACAGATTAAATAATTATGGTGAAAGAATACAACACTGTCACACACCTTTCTTGATTTTAAACCATTCAGTATTCCCTTATTCTGTTCCATATATATCCAAATAGAAATGTACTCAAATACTCACCAAAAGATAAATACGGAAAATTTCACTGAAACAGCATAGTTAATAGAGCAAAAACAAAAACATCCCAAATGTTCATCAATAATAGAATGAGAAAATAATGCATGATCATGCAATAGAGTAATGTACAACAACAAAATTAATAAATCACATCCACTCACAAAATCCTGATGAAATTTATAAACATAATGTTGGTGATTGAAGCCAGATATATACCAACATAAAGAGATTACACAAAGCTCAAAAGCAGAACTCAACTATTGCGTTTTAGGATTGTATATTGAACGTCAATGTATAAAAGAAAGCAAGAAAATAATACTTTAAACGAAAGACTATTATGATCTGTAGGGAAAGAAAATGATCTGTGATTAGGATGGGGCCTGCTAGAAGCACCCCAATATTCCTGTGGGTATTGCTTGTACATGTGTGTATTTATGATTACTCATTGAACTGAACTCGGGTATGTGTTTTATATTCACAATAATAAAATTGTAAATTAAAGATAATTAGCTGAGTCTGTGAAGCCACTTGAAGCTTTTAAATCACCCAACAAGTTGCCTAAAGATCAGAAAGCGGATACCTGCAGGGCTCTCTTAGATCCTCTCTTTTCTAGGGGAAAAGAGGGCTGTCCTTTGATTACTCAGAATGATAATCCATAGTTTCTCCCTTTCTTTCTACGTGGACTTTGACTTAGTTGTCTTGTTTTATGAATTTGGTTTACCACTTAAAAGTTCCTGTCTTCTTGCAGGAGATGTGAAAACAGAAGAGCTAGTGTGCTGTACATTGGAAAACTGCTTATGACTCTTTTGCAATGTACATGGGCCACCAATGCTGATTGAAAAGGACCAAAATGACTTGAGCCAAAATAGTTAGAAAATGTACCCTAAGGGCAAAATGATACCCAATGCATGTTTCAGAACACTGCAAGCTGTTTTCTTCAATATCAGAGGGACGCAATGATTCCATGTATTCAGATATGGCAAAAGGGCTTTTTCTTTTCTCTTTTTTTAAGTTTTTATTGTGAATTATGTGATAGTTTACATAGTAGAGCATTAGCTTTACATTCAGCCTATCTTATTTCATTTCATTGCAATGATTGAAATTCCCTGCATGCATCATCAGACAGCCAAAGGGTACGCCCAGCAAGTTTGCTCCCTGGCTATCAACACACAGACCCTCTCGCTCCCAGAGTCCAGAGTCCCCAGCCGCTCCATCTCTCCACGTTCTCATCTCTATCTCCACCTCTGGTGTTGCTGCTTCTCTGGATAGGTTCCCATACTTGTTCTTCTCCCTTGATAGTCCCAGGGTCCTCTGCTTCTGGACTGTAAGATCAACCACTCCCTTGCTTTTGTTACAAAATGTCCACCTTTACATTTGCAACACTCACAATCATTCCTGATTGTAATTATTCCCTATTGAACCACAAAAGCCTCCTTTCACCAGGCCTGCTCAGACAGGTTGGAAAAACACTTAGTGGAGAGTCTACCTTCCCCCACACCCTCTGAAACTAGCCTCCCTCTTGAAAGCTTGTAAGCCAGTCATTTTGTGCCTTTGTAGCCCCCCCCCCCCCTGAATTTGGGGTGTTGTTGTTGTTAAGTGCCGTAGATTCTGTTCCGATCCATAGCGACCATGAACAGGGTTTCCGAGGTTGTAAATCTTTATGGGAGCAGAAAGCCTCATCTTTCTCCCGCAGGGCAGCTGGTAGTTTTGAACTGCTGACCTTGAGGTTTGCAGCCCAATTCGTAACCACTATGCTACCAGAGCTCCTTCCCATTTGGGGTAGCCAATGTCTAAGTTGCCCATCCCTGTCAACCCTGTGTACCAAGGAGCAGGAATGATCCTCGCTGTAAAGATTTGTTCCCTCTTTTATGCTATTTATCCTCTAGTTGAGTTCTGGTCATCCAGCCATTGGAGCCAGGTCAAATGGATACTACCAGCAAGTATGGCTGTTCTTGTGCATCTCCCCTCATTTCATATCAGCCAGATCCTTCACTCTCCCCTCTAGTCCTCTGTGGCCATGTCTCTGTCCCTGGGACCAGGAGTCCCTAGGTCTCACCACACTGTAGGCCAACCATGTCTCAACCCAGGTTGACAGGAGTCTATTGAACGTGGTCAGACTTAGCTCACAACTTCACTGCTGTTTTGGCTCCACTTCCCCTTATTGGTGACCAACATAGTCAGCAGCAAGACCACATGTCTGCTCCTGTATTCTCTTGAATCTTAGTCTTGGAAGGAGGTTTGCCCTGAGGGGACCTGACCATTTGCCTTGATGGCTCCCATGGGAATGACTTGCTTGTCCTTTGTACTAGTCCGTCAGATTGGTGATATTGCTTTTTATTTTTCCTGCTGGTCTTTCTTTCAAGGAGTATCTTCTGTTTCTTCTAGCCATTCTAGGCTGGTCTGCTTGTCCTTTCAAGTGGAAATTTCCCACCTCAAAATGTTCTGGATGAGGATCAGGATTCCATCTATGGTCTTAGGCAATGCAAAGGCTCTGCAGGAAGCCTCTTTCGCTGGCAAGTTCTAGCCCCATTTTAGGTAGTCCAATCAGTTATAGGCTGAGGAAGGACTAACAAACTTTCTATGGTGATGTTTCTGGATATTTCTTACTCTGCCCCATCAGGCCATTTTAATACACACAATTGTGCTTGCATTTCTAAACACTGAACTCTGGGGAAAGGCAAGTTTAGAGCATAATCATTCAGCATTACACCTCTAGGTCCATTGTCATGTCAGGCTCTGAATAAGCAACAGACATTTCTGAGTAGAAGGGAGCACTTGATGTTCTGATGTATTTTATAACCTCCCACACATGGGTCATGACCTTATACTCATAGGAAAGATACGAGAATTCTGTGAGTAATATATGTATCAACTTGCCTTATCAACATTACTGGAAAGATGATGTTATTATTTTGTTAGCTGCCATCAAGTCAGTTCTGACTCAGTGACCGATGTACAATAGAGCTAAACACTGCTCAGTTATGCCTTAGCCTCAGTGCTACACTAGAAGTTAGTAAAATGACAAGGCCTACAACTTTATAAATTGTGTTGAAGGGTGAATGTATCCAAGTGTGTCCAAACTATGACTGGAAGCAGAGTGGATGGAGAAATTTATTTAGCCTTGGGAAGGACTAGAAATTTCATAATGAAAATTTCACATGAATTGAATCTTGAAAGAATATGAAGGGTGACACAAAGTATGTGTCTATGACAGAACAGTTCCCTCTGTTGTGTTTATCCTCACTCTGTGAGAAGGTTAAGGTGCAGTTAATCAGATCCTTCCAGCCACAGTGCTGATTCAAATGATTCTCCTTGCTCGTATGATATTAAAGTTTCATTTCACTTCGCTGTGAACCCATAAAACACATGGATTCTCTCTATGAAAGAAAGAAAACTATTCAGAAAGGATTCCTACTTTCCAGACCAATAGTTTGTTAGTTTACAAAGTTCGATGGCAACAAGATTAAGTTAGCATTGATTCAGCTTGTACATTTAATCATCAGAGGTTAGAGAATAAAGATGTGCTGGGGGGATCATGAGGCTCAGTCCAGGAGATGACTGTGCCATTGCTCCTCAAGCACATGAAGGCTTTCTCTTCCAGTTCTTCCATTCAAACGTCGGTGGGGCGAGGACTGCCTTGGGATTTCAGCCCCTAGAAATGATAAACACACAATTGCTCAGAGATTTTCCCCAGGAGATAAACATTTCCGATGGATTTTTTGGACAAAGCCAAAGAAGCTAATAATCACAATGCCAGGCAATGAAAAAAAAAAAGTGAAAACAAATTCACCATAACTCCTTACAAATGAGGGGACAGAGAAAAAGGTGATTCACAACTGGAAGCCTGAATCGTCAGAACCCTTTAAGGATCTTTTGTGTAAGCACATCCGCGGGGTTGTAAATCATGGCAAGGTACAGTCATTTGCACGGATTCAAGTTGTTAACATTTATCAATTTATGTATTTTTAAAAACTCCCAAATTCTTGATTAAGAGTGTCTCTTTGTAGTGAAGGATTGATAGTGGGTGTAAAGGAATCTGATGAATTAAACTCTGATGAGAGAAAGCAAAGCCATCCAGATCTAAACTAAGATACCATTAGTGGTTCTCATAAATCAAACCATGTTTATAGTAAGGATACAGTTGAATTACCATCTGGCCTTTTTAACCTCGACATTTATTTCCGAATCATTCTCTAATATTGGAAGCAAAGTTAACCCTTCCTTTCATCTCTAGGGTTTGCCTTCATGCCAGTTCTCTTTGAGACAAATCATCCGATATTTCCTGGGGACAGAATGTGATGTGTGGAATAAGTTGAGAAGAACAGGCAACATTCTTGTGTACAATTAAGCTACAAAAGGAAGAAAACCCACTTAGCTTTTAAGCACATTAGCTGAAAGAATTTAGAGTGAAGTCAAAGGGTTGAAAGAAATAGAAAATCTGTATTCCAACTCTGTATGTTTGGGACACAAATATGAGATTCAAATATATCATTAATTTAGATTTTAGAATATGGGAAGCAATTGACCATCCATTCATACAGAGAAAATCATTTAGGTGTTCATCTGTTAAGAGTAAAGTCTTCATTAAAATTAATTGTCATCAAGTCACTTAGGTCTAGAATATTTGGGGTTTCACTCTTCTTTTTTGCTTCCTATTGACACTGTTTATAGTCCTCTTTGCTTTTTAAATTCTACCTTTTTAACATTTGCAAGGCATTTTCATATGCATCAACTGTTTCAATCATTAGTAGAGTGGTGGTGATCATGTCCTGTGGAGTCGGTTCCAAGTCATAGGGACGCTGCACAGAGTTTGCGAGGCTGTAAATCTTTACGGGAGCAGAAAGCCTCATCTTTTCTCCCATGGAACAGCTGGTAGTTTCGAACTGCCGACCTTGAGGTTAGCAGCCCGACTCGTAACCACTGTGCTACTAGAACTCCTTATTAGTAGAGTAGTGAGCATGAATCAAGTGGCTCAAGAAGGGAAACGTGAGCATTAGGTGTGAATTGGGCAGCAGTTGGAGGAGAATTCTACAGTAATCAAGCTGGCTACACATAACCCTGCAGCAAGGTGTGTGTTTACAGGCTTGGTCAGTCCCACTTGAATACTATTTGAAACCAAATGATAGGAGAACATCTATTTGATTGGCATAACACCATCTATATCAAATTGAGAAGAACAGACAACATTCCACTGCTTCTAGGAAAAATACTTTTATGACTGAGGGAGAGTTTATAAAATACAAGATAATGTAATATAAAAAAAGAATACAGGCAAAGCTAGATTTGAATTCCGTATCTGTCACTTACTAGTAAAATGAAGTTGAGCAAGTCACTTAAATTCTCCCAAGTCAGAATTTTCTCATCCATGAAGTAATGATAACAATATACCCCTGGCACTTTGATCATGAAGCCTAAATAGAATTTAAATAATTGCTTGGTACTGTGTAGCACAACTATCATTGTCTATTTAAATAAAACATTAAAACATGTGTCTTTTACTGGGAAACCGGATTTTCATGACACTGAAAATGAATATTTTGGATGATGTATGTTAAAATGCAAGAATCTCTGTGGTGCATTGGTAAGCACACAGCTGTTAACACATAGATCCGGGTTTCCATCACACCAGCATCTCTGCAGGAGCAAAGGTTTGGTGATCCACTCCTCTAAAGATTTAACACTGGGAAACCAGAGTGGCAGTTGGTCACTGTCCTACAAGAGTACTTTGAGTTCCAATCAACTCAACAACAGACATCACAAATATAGTCATGGGGGATGTGATAAATTCACAGTTGAGGGACTGAAATGAGGCCCAGAAAAACAAAGAACCAGCCAAATGTCTGTTTCAAGTATACGCCTCTCAGTACAAGTCAGATAGCCTGCGGGCCAAAGGGAAGGTTCCAACGCAGGTCCCAGTGACTTTCTTCACAACGTGTTCCATGGCACTTAGCAATGACTGTATTTTTTATTTCGTGGTGGTTAATGATTCTCCTTATCAACCCCAGGGGAAGTTAGGTAGTTATTTATTGCAACCAAGTACAGAACTTTTCCGTTTACTTTACCATAAAACTGGGACGACTATTAAGGAAGATTTTTTTTGTTTTCTTTTTCCTTCCTCTAGTATGTAAGGTCCAGAACTTTCTCACTGTGGGGTTATGACATCTCACTCCTAGACCCTGTGACAAAAAGAATCTGAGTTACTGAAATGTTTCCAGTTAAAGAGCTAGGCATCATCTATTCCAAGAACAGGTTCCTTCAAAAGCGTTTAGGTCTGGATAGCACTTGTACAAGATGAATGGTCCATTAGAAAATGATTGGTTGGCAAAGAGTCTGAAGTTTAATATAGACTTAGAGTCTAAGTCATTTCCATTTTGGAAACAAATTTTTGGAGCTAGGTCGGACAGTCATTTCAAACCTGGGACCTCTAAAATGAGTTTGTACTCTACATCCCTGACCTCATACTTAACATCTTCTGCATAGCTTCAGCAGTTAAAGTGAGAGGAGAACTAAAGTTTTTACCCTTCAGAAAACTCTGTTTCTCTCCCTGGACCACTCTGTCTCATCTTCAGTTTTAAAGTGAGTGCAGTTTATCTGACAGGACATATTTCTTTTGCTTTTGTATGTAAGCCTGCTCATTTGTCACTACCAACTTATCCTGGATGCTTAAACTAATGATTCTGAATATTTACATAGCAAGAGATTTTGTAAAAAAAAGAAAGAAAGAATAAAAAGTAACTACATATTAAAGCTACTGAACACATTACCGCTTTCCTTAGAAAGGTGAAATTAATCTACTCCATTTCACTTTTAAATTTCTGTTGATTTTCTTTACATCATACATAATAATAATTTGGCTCAGAAACTTGGCTTATGAGATTGTGGAGAGAGTTTTTCCTGCATGAAACTCAATACATACTGATCAGGGAACTTCTTTTGTCTGAGGGCTTTCTTTAGAAAAGAAGAATTGGTTTCTTAACTGCTTTTAAAGGTTGCCTTGATAAGTTTCTTTGTGTCATTGTATCTTTCATTTGGAGTTGAAGGTTTTTCACCCAGCCCTTTTTATAGATGACCTAACACTTTGCTCCAGAGCTTATGCCAGACCCCTTTTCCTTTAGTTCCTGGCCATGTTGCTGCTATTTCCTACCTCTCTGCTTCCTGAATTTACCTAAACTGAAGCTCCAGGCTTTTGTTGAAATGCTTTTCTCCCTTCCGTTGTTGGTGCCCCGTGTCACATTATCTATAAAAGGTTGCAACCAACTTCCCTTCACTGCGGACACAGGAAGGGGAAATGAAGACGAGAGAAGTTACTGATTTGATTCTCTTGGTCAAGGGTGTGGGGAGAATGAATGTGCATCTCTCAATAGCTTCTGCAGAAGCGTCTGCTATTCTTTGTGGACTGTGCCTTGCTATTGTGTTGGAAAGGCTTTTTTTTTTAAAAGCCAGTGGCATTGACGAAATGGCATATTAAGCTGAAAAGGGCTTGGTAAAAAAACTGTGTGTGCACATATGCCTGGAAGCATACACAGCAAATACTGGAATGTTGCAATGGTCTTTCTCTTGTGTCATAGGCAGTATCAATTTTGTGTTCTATTTAATCCTTGCATTGTCTCATCTAAATGAGTATTCTTTTCACTGGGTTATAAGTGAAAACACTCAAGGCTGAGAGCTAGAGAGGAGCCAACAGTGTTGAAATCACACAAGCGGCAGAGCCACTCTTCAAACTGTATACCTGTCTCTGCTTTCCCACTCAATCTAGGACAACTTTCTCCATCAAAAGGGCAGTGAGATCTTTTGCATTTAAATTATTCTCTTCTGGTGCCACAAAGTTAGCGTGTTTCCATTCTTCCAATCCAGAGATGCTCGGACAATGGCTCTCAAGGTGCCTGCAGATCTTTTGTTCACAGCCCATGTCCCGTCCAGACCTCTAATTTCCATAATTAGACTCCTTTGCTTCACCATCTCTGCAGGGCTTATGGTAGCCTTGTGGCTCTTCCTTCCAGTTTATGGTGATTGCCAATGGGGCCCCAGAGTCACATAGCAGGCAGGACCAGAGCTCTGAATGGGTTCAGGCTCGCAAGTGCAATGCCTAGAGTGGGGCAGAGACAAATCATGCCAACACACAGCCGAGTCCAGTGTGTTTGTGCTTTTCAAAACAATTAAGAGGATCTTGTGGAAAGCATCGGATGGGATTAATGAATACACACATGTTTTTGATTTATAATTATCACTCCTTAAGTATCAGAGCTAATGTAATAAGACAAAGAAAGTAGTCATTGCCATAAAATGATTTGAGGGCTCAGCAAACAAGAGTAAAGGAGAGAACGAAATTAAGTGCTGTTAAAAGGTATTGTAGCCAATGCAACACCTGCTGAAGGTCAGGAGAAGCAATCGTTCACTGAAGGCATTCTTGGTGGCCAAGTCCAGTCACTGGAAGCAAAGTGAAAGAAGAAGAAAGGAAGAAGCAATCAGCTAAGTGGAAAAGGCAGTGAGGGCATCTTTTTATTTACCATAAATGTAAAATGCTTTCTTCTTCACCCAGTTCAACGGCACATAGTGAAAAGGTTGCATAGAGGAAAGTAAGTGAGGCCTAGAAAGGTTAAGTAGGTGGAGTAGGAGCGTCCAGGGTTCCTAACTTCTGGTCCAATAAAGCTGTTCTTTTCCTCCGCCAGGAAGGTCACACCCAAGATGACAGAAGACACTAAATATTCCAAACCCATTATCATTGAGTTGATTCCAACTCATTGTTGTTGTTGTTAGGTGCCATCGAGTCAGTACCAACTCATAGTGACCCTATGAACAACAGAACAAAACACTGCATGGTCCTGGACCAATCTCACAACTGCTGCTACACCTGAGCCCACTGCTGCTGCCACTGTGCCAGCCCATCTTGTTGGGTTTCTTCCTCTTTTTCCCCAACCCTCCACTTTACCAAACATGATATCCTTCTCCAGCGTCTGGTCCCTCCTGACAATATGTATGAGAGATGAAGTCTGGCCATCCTGGCTTCCAAGGAGCACTCTGGCTGCACTTCTTCCAACACAAATCAGTTTGTTCTTTTGGCAGTCCATGGTACTTTCAACATTCTCCTCCAACACCATAACACAAATGCATCAATTCTTCTATGGTCTTCCTTATTCACTATCCAACTTGTGCATGTATATGAGGTTATTGAAAATACAATGGCTAGGGTCAGGCACACCTCAGTCTTGAAACTGACTTTGCTCTTCAACCCTTTAAAAAGCAAGGTGACCCTGCTGGAATTTAAAATCTCTGCAGCATAGCTTTCAGAATCACAGCAACATGCAAGCCACCACGGGACAACAGACTGTCATAATAGTGATGGGATTCCAACTCATAGTGACCTTTTATAGGGTTTCAGAGCATGTTAAGCTTTAGGGGAGCAGCTGCCAACCTTGCAGTTCGCAATCCAATGCTTAGCCCACAGCACCACCAGGGTTCCTTATGCTAAGTGTAAGAAGGAGACGAAACACAGCGTGGAGACATTTCTACAACTTTCATTGAAGCAAATAGAAGGAACGTTTCAGAGATGTCAAGCAAAGCATTTTCAAGGGGAGGACTACCACATAACTCCTATTTGCCTAATTGGTGGAACTTAAAGAGAGTAGAACAATCAAATCTTCTAAATGCATATACGTCTGAGAGTGCCTCCTTGGGAACAAGATCGAGCGATCTGTTCCCATAAAGTTTACAAATGAGAAACCTCGATGAGCAGTTCTACTCCAACACGTGGCCATTGTTGCTGTTGATAAGTGCCCTCGAGTGGATTCCAACTCACAGCAATCTTACATAGGCTTTCCAAAGAGCGGCTGGAGGGCTTGAACTGCCGGATCTTGTGGCTGGCAGTCCAGTGCTGATCCTACAGCGCCACACCAGGAGTCCATGTGGTTATAAATTCATTGAAAATAAATTTTATGACAGCGTACACAAACATCATGTACATCTACAATGTTTAAGAATACGCTGATCTTCAAAGCTGAATTCTGAGGGTAGCAAAGAACTTAAACCTGTCTAAATAAGGAGCTCTGGTAGCTTAGTGGTTACGAATCGGGCTGCGAACCTTAAGGTCAGCGGTTTGAAACTACCAGCCGCTCCACAGGAGAAAGATGAGGCTTTCTGCTCCCGTAAAGATTTACAGCCTCTGGAACCCTGTACAGGGTCACTATGGGTCGGAACCGACTCCACGGCACATAACCACCACCAAATCATTTTTGGACTTCTAGTGTGGTGTTGTATCATCAGCACTGGACTGTGAACCACAAGGTGGGCAGTTCAAACCCACCAGCTACTCCTTAGAATCCTTATATAGGGTTGCTAAAAGTCAGAACTGACTCACAGTGCTTAACAACATCATTTTTATGTTCCACTCCTTACCTGTGTTTCTATGCCATTTTGTGTGTCTTTCTTATTTAATGAATATGCATTTTATTCCACTTTCACAAGCAATACATTTAACACAATGGAAAATTGGGAAAATACAGAAAAATATCCAGAATAAAATTAGAAGTCATCTATAAATACAAACAGAGAGTGGCCATGGGTGTTGTAAATGGTTAACATACTGGGTAAATAACTGAAAGGTTACAGGTTCAAGTTTATCCCAGAAAACACTGAAAATACACTTCCCAAAAAAAAAATCATCCATTGAAAATCTTATCACAATTCTTCTCTGACACATGTGGGGTAACTTAAGTCAGAGTTGATTGGATAACATCTGTTTTATTGTTTGGGGTTCCTGATTAGGTAAGGGGGAGTGTGGCTGGCTGGCTGGGTTTGCACAGATCAGATTGAAGCCCGGCTCTGTCCCTCAGTAATGGTGGATATCCAAGTAAACGACGTACTTGAGCTTCACTAGGCTCTGTCCCTCAGTAGTGGTGGATATCCAAGTAAATGACGTACTTGAGCTTCACTAGCTCCATTGCAACACTGAGTGACTGGAAGTGCCTATGTTGTAGGAGGAAGTGTGAAGATCAAGGCATGCAAGTCAAGTGCCTGGTCTGGCAGCAGAGTTGGCTGAGCACCTTCACTCCCTTGACCCTATTTAGCAGGCAGGCAAACAAGCAATCAAAACAAAAATAAAAATAGTCAGCTGCAAGGGTTTAACAGTGAGATGATGTCCAGTAAGGAAGCTAAGACGGATTATAAAAAAAGATTGCTTAAAATTCTTGCTTGATGTAGTAGTGTATTCCTTAAAACCAGGTGGTTTTCGTCAGATGAACACTTGTAAATCAGTTTTGACAAGGTCAGACCTAAAAGTTGGCTTTTCTTTAACCTCTTTCCCATACTTAGAGTCCCGATGTGGTACACTAGGGTAAGCAACTCGACTGCAAGTACGGTTTGAACTACAAGGTTGGCAGTTCAAACCACCATCTGCTCCTCAGAAACCCTACACAAGGTTGCTATGAGTCAGAACCAACTTGACAGCTCTTAACATCAACAACAACTTACCATACTTAAGAAGCCATGTTGGCATAGTACGTTATGCAAGGTCAGCAGTTCGAATCCACCAACCACTCCCCTGGAGAAAGGAGTAGGCTTTCTGTTTCTGTAACGATTTACAGCTTTGAACACTGCATAGGTTTGTTATGAGTTGGCAATTATGGGAGTTTTCCCATACTTCATGATACTTTTGGGGTCCTGGTGTGGTGCTGTAGGATCAGCACTGGACTGCGAATTTCAAGGTCAGCAGTTCAAACCCAGCAGCCTCTCCTCAGAAACCTTATACAAGGTCACTACTAGTCAGAACCAACTCAAAGGCACTTAACAATAACAACATTCTAAATAACTATTCCATGAGATTTTTTTCAGTATTTTGTTAAATCCCCAACTGCCAATTAAATCATTTGGGGTTTTAATTGGAATTGCATAATGTTTATGAAAATACTTGGGCATATTGAAATTTATAAAAATTTAATCTCTTAATCTGAGCATTCCAAGTTTCATTACTTACTAAAGACTTTTTAAGTGCCCTTTGGGGAAAATGTGTGTGTGCCTATGTGTGTATACACTATATGCTAAAAAAATACTACATGCCAAGAAAGAAGAAAAATCCCCTTTGACTGCCTAAGCCTTCTAGTGCCTCACTTGAGATGCTTCAGACCAAGACTCCTGTGAATCTCTTACCTGTCTTGTCTGTAAACTTCATACGTAGAGCTTCCCAAATAACTCAAGCTCTTAACACCCTTTCCCCTTACAGAGCAGATCTCACTTTTTTTTTTTTTTTCTATCATCTTCTTCAAAATGAACTCTCCTGTTGTCTTTTAAGATTCCCCTTAATCCTAACAGCAGGCAGGATGATTGTCCATGTCTATGTCCCCTAAAGAAAAGCTGAAAATGAAAATGAAAGAACATATTGTGCTGAACTGAGATCATCTTTATAGATCTTTTTCCACCTTTCCTGATGAAAGGCACTAAGATGAATTTCCCCAGTCATTTGAAATATTTTGTCTGTAAACCTGATTTTACAGTTTCTTATCTTTACTTAAGGAGTCCTGGTGTGGTGCTGTGGGCTAATGCGTCAGACTGCAAAGTCGTTTGAACTGCAAGGTCGGTGGTTCAAGCACACCAGCTGTTCCTTGGAAACCCTATACAGGGTCGTTATGGGTCAGAATTGACTTGACGGCACTTAACAACAACAAATCTTTACTTAACTCAAGGCTTATATAGCTGTCTATGTGCCCAGTTTGAGATTACAATCAGGATGCAATGTAAATGATACACATCATGACTCTATATGTTGTCATTGTTGTTAAGTGCTATTTCCAGGGAGTAGCTGGTGAGCTTGAACCACTGACCTTGTGGTTCAAACTGACTTTGCAGTCTAGCGCATTAACCCACAGTGTCTCACTGGGACTCTATAATCTATTCTAAAACCAGATCATTTAACATGTTTATAATTTTGCAGAAATGAAAATATGGTGGTTATCTGGATTTTATCAATGTTTTAACAGTCCTAAGTCTTCCTTTGTGTGGTGCTATAGGGTCAGCACTGGACTGTGAATCACAACGGCAGCAGTTCAAATCCACCAGCTGCTTCTTGGAAATCCTATACAGGTTCACTATAAGAACGACAACAACAAGGCTTCCTTTGGTGTTCTTGTGATCTGTGTAGCTCCTTAAAGAAACCTCTGAATTCCATTTTCCCTCTCAGAATCTCTTGATCTTTTGTAAGCTAGAAATTAAAAGATCAAATTAGAACATCTATTTGTAGATTTCTTGTATGTTGTTGTTGCTGTTGTTATGTGCTGGTGAGTCAGTTCTGGCTCAAAGTAGCTCTGTATAGGGTTTCCAAACAGTGACTGGAAGATTTGAACCACCATCCTCATAAGCAATCCAGCGCTGATCCTATAGGATGACATGAGGACTTCATAAGCATCTTAAATTCGTTTCCAGAAGTGCTGTGACAATATTTTCCAACCTGTATTGAAAACTCTTTTCTTAGTCATCTAGTGCTGCTTTATCAGAAATACTAAACGTGGATGACCTTAACAAACAAAATTTTATTTTTCAGAATTTAGGAGTCTAACATCTGAATTCAGGGTGTTGGCTCTAGGGGAAGGCTTTCTCTCGCGATTGGTTCCAGAAGAAGGCATTTGTCTCTGTGAGTTTCTGCTACTCTGTGATCCTCATGTGACCTAGTATCTCAATTCCACCACCTGTATTAATGTATGACATAACTGACACTTATCCATTCTCCTTAAGGTAACAGAAAACTCACTCCCAAATGGGATTCTAACCACTAGGCAGAGAACTTAGGATATTTGGGGGGAGGGGACACTCTTATAACACCTCCGTCATAGGTTTGACTATTATTATTTTTGGTTGTTACCTTTGATCACACACAATTCCAACTTCTCTATCCGTGTACCCTTTTGGCATCCCAGTAAAATCTAACAGGTCATCTCATGATTTTTATCAATTCTTATTTAACAAAAAAACTAACAAAATATTGTCACTGGATGGTATAAACAGTTAACGCATTTGACTGGTAACTGAAAGATTATAAATTTAATGTGAGTAGGCAGTGTTTACTCACAAAACACCAGCTATTGAAAACCTTTTGGAGTATAATTCTATGCAGACACACTTTAGGTTGTCATGAGTTGGAACTGAGTTGATAACAACTGGTTTCAAGATAATATTAGGAAAAAGAAGAGAAGGACCCTTTAAAAAGTGTTGTATTGTGAAAAATGGCTGAATAGTACATCAGAGATAACCTAAGGAAACACCTCCATTTTTCCAATGGTATCCATGACTCAGGAGTACGAAATAACAATTCCAGTCACACGGATGCGTAGCTGCCAAGCTACAAGTGACCTAATTGCCCCAAGTCCCTACCTAGGATTCTCCACGTCATAACACTGTACCACTTGGATTAAATATGACATGGGAACTGAAGCAAGTCACTATTCTTTCTGTTTCATACATTGTGTACCTCTAAAGAAGGTTTTTTGTTTTACTGGTTTCCCACTCAACAGGACATACACATTTTGTTTTATAACATTGATTGCATTTCTCACAATGTGACATCATTTTCCCCACTTCCTCTTTGTGTTTAGTTTCCATTTGTCCTTCTTTGCTATCTCTTCCTGCCTTCTGCGTTTGATTCCAGAACAAGTGCTGTCCTTTGCTTTGCTGTGGATGTTTGTTCTAAGGAGTGCAGACCTCACTGTTGCTATTGTTCATTCATTCGACTTGTTGTTTCATTGAAAGCTGAGCCAAGAGCCTGAATTCAGTAACAGTCTCTCTCAGATGAGCAGATCCAGTTTTTATTATGATTTTCAGCATTGGCCCACTTTTGTTTCCCATTGTATCTAGGATTCTCAATTTTGATCCATTTCTGAGCAGTCATCAGTGATAGCTGGGTACCAACTAGTTTCTGTGGTCTGCATCTTCCCAGCTGGGATTCATGTGATCCATTAGTCCTTTAGGCTGTTTCCCTGGGTCTCTGATTGTCTCCACTCTGGACAAGTTGGGCCTTAGGTGGCGGCTCACAAGCTTTTCAGACCCCAGTCACTACTTGGAGAGCTTTTTCTTCGTAGACTAGGCTGTGTCAGTTGGCCTTGGCATCCCCCAAGACTATCGCGTAAGCCCCAGACCCAAGTACTCATTCTTTCATTGTGTTTGGCCAGCCATCCCTTAGAAGCCCTATATAGGATGCTCTGATTCAGAATTGACCTAACAGTGCTTAACAACAACAAACCTCTTTGAATGCTTAGTAGAATTCACCACTGAAGCTATCTTAGCTAGGAATTTCTCTCTCTCGCTCTGTCTCTTTTTATGACATTTCATTTCTTCTTTTGTGGTGGAGCTATTAAAAATTTCTAACTCAAATTATGTTAGTTTGTATAGGTAATGAATTTCTATAAATGTGTACATTTTATCCAGGTTTTCAAATTTGCTTGTGTTTCTAGAAATGTGTGCATTTCTTCTGGGTTTTCAGATTTGATAGAGTACAGTTCTTCATGTTGTTGTTATCGTTGCTAAGTATCGTTGAGTTGGTTCTAAGTCATAGTGACCCTGCATAGAGTTTCTGAGGAGTGGTAGGTGGGTTTCAACCATTGCCTTTGTGGTTGAAATGAACCTTTCAGTTCAGTGATTATCTTACAGTTCCACATCAGGTTTCCACAGCTCTTCATAGTCTTCTGTTATTGTCCAATTTATTATGATTGTTTCTGTTGGAACAGCACCTATTTCATTTCTTATTCAGGTTACTTGTGTCTTCTCTTTCTATTTCTTTGTTAAAGTTGCCAATGGCCTGTCAATTTCATTAATCCTTTCGAAGAACCAACTGCTAGTCTTGCTCCTGCATGCTGAAAAGGATGTATATTTTGCTACTTTGGAATGAATACTCTATAAACATCTACGAGGTCAAGTTGGTTGGTTGTATTGTATAGATCTTCTGTGTCTTTGCTGAGTTACTTTCTAGCTGTTCTTTCCTCCATCAAAAGTAGTGAACTAAAGTCTGTAGGATACGCACACAATTGTAAGGTTGGTTTGAACTGCAAGGTCGGTGTTTCAAATTCCCCAACCACTCCTCAGAAACCCCATACAGCATTGCTATGAGTCTGAACCAACTCAACAGCACTTCACAACAACAACTCATTATTATTATTATTATTAGTTCTGGTGTGGTGCTGTTGGATAAGCACTGGACTGCTACCTACAAGGCTGGCAGTTCAAATCCACCAGCTGTTCTTTGGAAACACTATAGAGGGTTGCTGTGAGTCAGAACTGACTCAACAATACTTAACAACAACACTGTTATTGTGGAGTTGTCTGTTTCTCTTTTCAATTCTATTAAAGTTTGATGTATATGTTTGGAGACTTTTCCCTTGACTGCATATATATTTGTTATGGTTATAATAAATGTAATAGTAATAATAAAAATTGAATGTAAAGAGTCATATTAAAAATATTATTGGATTTATTCTTTAATCATTACATAATATCTTTCCTTGTCTCTTTTGCTGATTTCTGCCATAAAGTCTATTTTGTCAGGTACTAAGGAGCTCTGGTAGCGTAGTGGTTACGAATCAGGCTGCTAACCTCAAGGTCGGCAGTTTGAAACTACCAGCGGTTCCTCAGGAAAAAGATGAGGCGTTCTGCTCTCGTAAAGATTTACAGCCTCAGAAATCCTGTGCAGGGTCACTGTGAGTAATAACCGACTCATTGGTACTTAACAACAAGAACAATACTGGTACTCCCACTTTTATTGATATATGGTTTTTCATTCTTTGATTTTTAGCTGATTTTTGTTTTTGTATCTCAGGTGTGTCTCTTGTAGCCAGCATAGTTATGGGCCATGTGTTCTTATCCATTCTGCTACTCTGTGTCTCTTGATGGTGTATATAATCCATTTACATTTAGTGTAATTACTGATAGGTTTGAATTTACTGCTATCGTTTAGCTATGTGTGTGTGTTGCTGATAGCTTCTTTGTTCCCTTTATTTTTATGTCCTAAGTTCATTTTGTATAAGGATCTTCTTATAATTTCCTTCATTGCTGTATTTTAGTGTTTACTGAGATAAAAATTGTCTTCTTTTAAATTTCAGTTAGAAGATTTATTAATTTTCTTTGAGGTTACCTTCAGTTTGTTATTATCTTTCTAAGTATAAAACAGTCCATTCTATCTTGATATAGTCTTGAATTTCTCTCCATTTGGAAGTTATGTAACATTGCGTACCCTATATTTACTTTTTAGTAGTCATCGTTTTCAAACTGATGCCTCCAGTTCCCTGTTTTCAGCCTTGTAGATTTATTTTGCTTTGGATATCTTTTTACTAGGGTTGATTTCCGGGTGATGTTGGGTGTCTTATTCTGCAGTTGTTCTTGACCATTACCTGTCTAAAGGATGTCCTTTTGCATTTCTTGTAACATTGGTCAATTTTTTAAAAAAATCTCTGAATTTCTGTTTATTTGGAAATGTCCTGATTTTGTCATGGTGTATGAGGGACAATTTAGCTCGGTATATAATTCTGGACTCTAATATTTAGCTTCTTTCAGGGTTTTATATATGTCATGGTGCTACCTTCCTGTTTATGTGATTTTACTGAGAAATCAGTTTAGTCTATACGGCTCTCCTTTGTTGGTATCTTTTCATTTTTTCTGAGTTGCTTTCAAGAGTCTTTCTATGTTTTTGGTTTTAGAAAGAGTACTTATTATGATATGTCTTCTTGATTTAATTTTTGGGAATATCCTTTTGGGGATCCATTGAACTTCTTGAATGCGATCTTCTTGTCTATTGTATTAGGGAATTTTTCTTTCAACAAATATTTGGAAGCTGTCCCAGTGTTTTATTTATTTATTTATTTATTTATTTATTTATTTATTTATTTATTTATTTATTTATTTATTTATTTATTTATTTATTTATTTATTTTGGTTTCTTCCTGTTCTAGAATTATGAAAACATGTCACATGTAAATTATTCCTCTTGGGCATAATCCTTAGGTATTCATTGTTTTCATTATTTTTCCTCTAATAATTAATATTGTCTTCAACTTCAATAATTCTGTCTTCTATTGATTTAATTGTACTCCTTCAAACTTTTAATGCATTATCTATTTCTTTAATTTTAGCATTTATTTTCTAGGTTTCTACTTGCTGTTTTTGCTTGATTAATTTTTTAAAATTTATTTTGTCAATTTGTTTTTATATTGTGATTGTGCATTCATCTAGAGTTTCATCTATTTCCCTTAATTTTGTCTGTTTTCTTTGATCTGCCTCTCAACCTTTCGAAAGTACCTAATTATAAGTCTTTGGAATTCTTTATCAGGTAATTTGAATAGCATTTCTTCCTATGGAAGAGGTTCTGGACCTGTATTTTGCTCATTGTTTTTAGTCATCTTGTCCTGCTTATATGTGTGATTTCTAGTTGTCCACTGTATTGGAGACATCGTGGTGCTGCTTCAATAACTTGTTTATTGTTGGTTTGTTTCAACCTGAGTTTTGGTTTGGTTTTGCTTTCATATATCTGGGAAATGGGGCAGGTATATGACTCTTGTTCTTAGTTTGGTAACATTGGGGTGCTCACCATCTATCTCTAGGTGAATTTGCTACTGGGTTGCAGTGTGAGCATGAGTTTCTGATTGCTGGTCATGCAGACCAGCTGAAGGTAGGATGGTGCCAATCTAGTGTTGCTGGAGTGAGTGGTGGTATTCATCCTGAAGGTAGATGGCAGGTGTGGTGAGTATGGCTAGGAAGGGTCATTGTCACCTGTGTGCTGTGGAAACATAGGAAAGGAAAGGAAAGAATGAGATCAAAAAGCAAAAGGAGCAGAAGAGGAAAGACCTAAGAAGAAAAATGGAGAAGAAAAATCAACAACAAAATAAGTTGCACAGTATTATTACAAGCACTGACCACCAGAGACAGCTGCATTGGACATGTGGTGGTCACTCCATAGAAGCACATAACACCAGATGTGTAGAGTCAGGAGTGGGTACTATTGAACAGAGGTGGCATGGAGTAGGGAACCTGTTCCATGTTGTGGGGAAAAAAAATAGGGGAAGAAGGGAGAACCTCTCACCACTGAGACATGGAAGATTACAAATTTCTGGTTGTCAATCACCAATGTGGATGCTGGTGCTGTTCTGAGTGAGTGGAGTCAGCTCTCCAGGTCCTGGTCTGATCAGAATCCTACTTGCAATAATTAAAATGGTCATGCTGTGCTAGTTGGCAGTTTGCAACTCCATATGCTTCCTTGGTCTCTGTTTTCATTTATTCTCTTCCTCTTGTCAGTATTTGGTCTGGTAATGCTTTCCTTTGAAGCTCTGGGCTCCAGGGTTATCATTATTATCAATTTCACCTGGTTTCTGAGTCTTTGCTCTAGAGGATCTGGATATTATTTTTGCCTACTCCACTAGAAACTACCAGCCGTTCCACTGGAAAGAGATGATGCTTTCTGCTCCTGTAAAATTTACAGGCTCGGAAACCCTGTTCAGGGTCACTATGAGTCAGAACCCACTTTGTGGTACTTAACAACAACAACACTCTCTTTGATTCTCCTCCTTCTCCATATGTTTAAACTCTGAATATTTGGCAGAAGCAATAATTTTCATTTCAATAAAAATTCTACTTTGCTACTAATAATACTAGGCTACAGACCCTGTTTCAATGTGTCTGTATAAAGAGTCCACACAAGATTTTAGGGTCAAACAATGTGATGCATCCACCTAACATTGTGGGCTCACATATTCTCTGAGATCTTGCCTTCTTTTCTTCTATCTCTCTTCTGTGTATAAACCCTGGTGCACATTGCAGCCTTGAAGCTAAACTAGCTGGCAGAATAAAAATGGAATCAATCCCTGGGAGCAATAGATTCAACCCTGGGAACTTCCGGTAAATTCCAGAAGCTACTAGCAAGTCTTGTGTTGTACATGCCTCCCAGGGATTTCCCCAGGATGTTTCTTTTTAAGAGAAATGTTTATAAAAACTACCCACTGTGCAAATCTAACATCAGTTAGTGGTTTCTCATACAATTCTCTGAAGAGAACATAGTGACAAGAATGTGAGGGAATGGGACCCTGGACAGCACGGATGAAAATGAGTCTTAGATACAGAAGCATCAGAATGTTGATGCTCCCCTGATCAGTGTCTTCTTCCTATTAGGAAAAACAACAACAACAACAAAAAAAAAAACCCTAAGATTATATGATGACTTTCTTAGTATCCACAAGGAGATGGCAGAAATCTGGGTTTTTAAGAGCTGCATTCAAGAAACACACATGACAAAAAATTAAATATGATAAAAATTCAAAGATGAGAGAAAGTAATAAATACACTGAAAGTAATAAATACATTCAAGGTAATTTAACAATATTAGACTAGGTTCTACATATAAACTTATCCGTTACTACAAAGTCAAAATAAATACAATAGAAATTAGTGATTGTTGTTAAGTGTCATCGAGTCGGTTCCGACCCATAGCGACCAGATTTACGGGAGTAGAAAGCCTCATCTTTCTCCCGTGAAGCAGTTGGTAGTTTCAAACCATTGACCCTAAGGTTCGCAGCCCGATTCGTAACCACTACGCTACCAGAGAAATTAGTGATTACTCCTGTTCAAACAAGACTCCAGTTAAATAAGACATCTATTTCATTGATTTAAATTGGCATAAACTTGTATAAGTACTTTGAAAATAAGTTATAAATACATTGCAAAAAAAGAAAAGTATTCATATCATTTGACCCAAAAATATACCACTGGTTTAATATTCTCACTAAAAAGATAAGCGAGCATGAAGATCCTTTATAGAATTTCTTTATTCTATATTATTATTTGGATAGAATAGATTATAATAAAAAATTCTGTCAACTATAATGCTGAACAGAAGAACATATAATGACGTTATGTGACACACTGTAGTAATTTCAACCAACATTGTAAAAATGTGTTATGTATTCTCAGTCACAAAATATCACCTCATTTTTATCTCAGTTTGTTTTTTTTTAACATAATAAGCCCACAATCAACAAACAGTGCCCCTTATTATTTAATTTTGTGTATCCAGAATATTCAGCTCAGATATTATGTAACTTGGCCAAGCTCAGCAGAATCCATGCCTGGTCACTTCCAGGAATAATCCCATGATATCAGTCTGCCTGAGAAGTCCTGGAAAGCCCAATTGATCCAGAAAATTGATAGTGAGGAGAATACAAGGGGGCTAGAGTCAGACACCTCAAAATGTCATGATCCTTATTGGCCAGGATTAGCCATCTGAGGTGGGGTAGAGGAAAGAGTTTCAAGGAGATCACATGTCGGCTCTTGTACAAAATGGGGAGGCCCAGAAATGGCTGGAGGAAGAAGTGAATTAAGAAGTAACCAAAAAAAAAAAAAAAAAAAGGACTAGGGGACATTGCAAATAAACTGGCTGGTTGGCAATTTTTATCATGGGTAGTTCCTCACTAAAATCTGTTCTTCCTTTCACAGTGATTGAGATGGGCTTGGGCATAGGGCAAGACTGCACTTCTCAGCCACATTTTCATTTAGGGTGAGTCAGGAGTCATGGTATAAAGTTTCCCCACTAGAAAGTGACCATAAGTGAAGTGTGTGCCTTTCAGCCTTATGACAGGAGATCAGGACTCTTGCCTTCTCCACACGGTCTTCTCCTTTTTCACCTGCTAGAACAGAAACACAGTAGAATTATATTGATATTAACACAAGCTGGGCCCTGAACGACCATGTGGAGCAGGCTAATTGCCAACTGAAGCATTCTCCTAGAACAGGTGCAAGTGTGAGACAAATACCTCTGTTTCCTAAGGATCTGTTTCAAAGGTTGGGAGATGAGTAAATGAGATAATACATCTATAGTAGTAGTAGTAACTAAGTGCCGTCGAGTTGGGTCCAACTCATGGCGACCCTTTATAGGGTTTCTGAGTAGTAGCTAGTGAGTTTGAACCACCAACCTTGAGATTCAAACTGACCTTGTGGCCCAGTGCTTATCCTACAGCACCACACCAGGAGTCCAGAATACATCTATAGTGCTGACATATAGCAAAAACTAGAACATCGTTGTTCCAGTTCTAGTAAGTGACTAAGAACTGATTGTCCCAAGGTCTAAAACGTTTATTCATGTCATCAAAGAAGCAAGCTTTACTGTGCTGATCTAGTGCTCCTTGATGTTCTTTACCAAAAATTTAGAGTATTTCCCCAAGTCTTCCCACATCCTGAGAAGCACCTATCCTAGTGTATCACTTATGAGGCCCTAAAAAAATACAGCTTCCACCGTTAGAATGAGTTTTTCATAGTATCCAGGGAAAGATGTTTCATTAACTTAATATATATATATATATATATATATATATATAG
>NW_006408666.1:2824726-2833106 GCF_000296735.1 Chrysochloris asiatica | reverse complement strand
ATTTCTGCAGATGTAGTCAATCTGATTTCCATGTATTCCATCTGGTGAGGTCCATGTGTATAGTCATTTCTTATGCTGTCTAAGGAACGTCTTTGAAATGAACAAATGATTGATTTTGCAGAATTCTATAATGCGTTCTCCAGCATCATTTCTATCACCACGGCCACATTTTCCCAAGTACTGGTCCTTCCTGTTTGCTCCCAACCTTTGCATTAGAAATAACCAGTAATGATCAATACATCTTGATTGCATGTTTGATCTGTTTCAGATGGAAGAAGTTGGTAGAATTGTTCTATTTCATCCTCACTGGCTTTAGTGTTTTATTCATAAATTTAAATAATAGAGGTGTTAACTGGGCTTCCCTGTTGGCACATGGCTATTATCCTATCACAGACAGTGTTGTACCTCCTCATGACTGATCTAGATATGTTGTTTTTGACAATGAATTCAACCCATTCCTCTTTAATTTGTCATTCCAGGTATAGTAAACCATGTGGTTGTCAGATTCAAAATGGGCAATACCAGTCCATTTCAGCTCACTAATGCCTAAGATATCGATATTTATGTGTTACATTTAATTTTTGACAACTTTCAATTTTCTCTGATTCATGCTTTGTACATCCCATGTTCTGATTTTCAATGGATGTGTACAGCTCTTTCTCTTCATTTTGAGTTGTGCCCCATCAGCAAATGAAGTCTCATGGACTTTACTCCTTTGTGTCATCACAATGTGATGGCTGTTCCCCACTGTATCTGACAGTGTTTCTCTGCTAGTGATAAGATTTTCAGTGACTAAATATTTGGAAGTAGTTTGTCACTCTTTCTTCCTAGTCTATCTTTGCCTGGAATCTCATCTGAAACCTGTTCACTATGGTGATCCTGCTGGTATTTAAAATACCAGTGGCATAGCTTTCATAACCACAGCAACTCACAAGCCACCACAGTATGACAAATTGAAAGATGAGTGGTGGCCATTTGTTGTTGCTATTGTTAGGTGTCATCAAGACTCATAGCAACCTTATGCACAGCAGAACGAAACATTTCCCGATTCTGGGCCAACCTCACTACTGTTGTCACGTTGGAGTCCATTGATGCTGCCACTTGGCCAATCCATCTCATTGGGGGTCTTACTCTTTTTCTCTGACCCTCCACCCTGCCAAACATGATATCCTTCTCCAGTGACTGATCCCTCCTGACGATATGTCTGAAGCATGAGAGACCAAGTTTGGCCATCTTGGCCTCCAAGGAGCACTCTGGCTGCACTTCTTCCAAAATGGATCCATTGGTTCTTTTGGCAGCCCATGGCACTTTCAATATATTCTCCTCCAACACCATAACTCAAATGCATCAATTCTTCTACAGTCTTCCTTATTCACTGTCCAGCTTTCACATGCATATGAGGTTATTGAAAATATACCATGGCTTGGGTCAGGATCACCTTAGTCCTCAAGCTGACATCTTTGCTCTTCAACACTTTAAAAAGGTCTTGTGCAGCAGATTTGCCTAATGCAATATGTCGTTTGATTTCTTGACTGCTGCTTTCATGAGTGTTGATAGTTGATCCAAGAAGAATGAAATCCATAACCAATTAATCCTGAAAGCTCAGTGGCTTAACACAGTGATCCATTTCTAACTCTTAATACTTTAGGCATATTACTACGAGTGACCAGTCCCTGAGGAAGGACATCGTGCTTGATAAAGTAGAGGGCCAATTGGACATGTTTCATAAGGCCTAGAATGGGTTTTGCTCCACTCGGTCAATGGAATTCTATAGGATAAGCTCTGAAATCATAACTAAATGTTTGGCAGTTCAAACTCACCAGCTACTCTTGGAACTCTATACAGGGTTTCTATTAGCCAGGACTGACTTGACAACACATAGCAACAACCAGTTACTCAGAGACTCAAGCTGACAGAGGTTCTATCAGCATAACTCCACCAGCTAGAACACATGACCTAAAAAGTCGTTGTTGGAAATGAAGGAATCAGGATGACCTCCTTACATGTGTTTGAAAGTCAAGCTTGGAAGTAGCTTATCACACCCATATCCACTAGTCAGAATCCAGTCACTTGGTCCCAACTTCACTGCAGAGGAGGTTGAGAAATGTCTTTGAAGAGAATAATGAAATGGAAATACAGAGCATTGTTTTGTTTTTAAAAGACAGAATTGATGGGTAAAGCATTTATATTCTGTATATAATGTGACAATAGACCCCTTCATTCACTCTATAGTCTCTGTGCTCCTCATCAGCACATTTTACATTAGGGGATAGCTCTCAGTTTTAGCATTCTCTCTGTTCTTCTCACACTAGAGTGTAAGACAGCTCTTGAAACGGCCGTGCAGGGACCCTGAGTATTGATGTTGGATTCTTTATACGTCACTAGTAACTCCTGACCTCTAATGTTCAGATGTCTGGAGATCTGGAAACACTGCAAAACAAGTTCATGGGCTACTTCCAATATTTCAAATAACTTAATTGCAATTGTCCACCAAAAGGTTATGTTCTTCTGTTTGGGGCTAGAAATGGTAGAAAATTCACTTCTCCCACCATCCCTGCCCTTCCACCAGCCATATGGACTGCTGGTGATTTTCAGCTGGGACAGTGCCCCAGAAAAAGAACCTGCTTCCTTAAATACCAGAGTTCCTTACTACAGAGATGGTACCTGAAGTTTATGTCCTAAATCCAACAAGGCAAGTCTCCTCCCCACAAGTCTGTTTGGAGTGTCTCAGCACCTCACCTCCCCAGAGACTGTTGGTTACAAGCCTACGTTAAGTTGCTATGAAAGGCACATGCAGTAGAGTCTGCTGTCATTGTAAGTGCTCTACCTACCTCTCGAAAATTCCTCTGAATCCAACAGGACAGACTTTCTGGTGTCACCAACCAGGTCTCACTTGGTGCAGCTAAAAGGGAAAAAAAACAAATACTATGTGAAAACGAAGCTTTATTTTGGTTTACCAAGCAGGAACAAGCTGGGACCATAGTCACTAAGGTAAGTTCCCTAACAAAGAGGTTTGCAATTCTACACATAGGCACCAGGAATTAATGGTGGGATAATTAATATGCATTGCTTTTTGAGGAATGGTGATGAATATGCGTGGGGCAAGGTTAGGATCCTTGGCCAGGAGGTGATATGGCAGACTCTTGGCTTCTTAATGTTGTCCAAGTTGGTCTGATGGCATCTTTCTGGTGATCTTTTGCTCCTTGACCAAAGTTCTTGTTCTGGGGTTGACAGTTGCTTGCAACTATCCTTTCTGTACACGCTAAACCGACCAGATCTGGTTACAGCTGATAATTGCTTGCTATGGTGGGATACTTTCCTGGGAGGAAACAGGACTCAATGGAAACAAGTTATCAATAGGTTAATCATATGAGGTGTATGTTTCAACAACCTGTGGCCACTATCTCTTAGCCCTTAAGGATCGGTTAACCAGTCAAGCTGTGAGATTTGCAACGCTACACAGAGCTAGGCAGATTGGGTGTGGTAATGGTGTTTCATTCTTTCCTCTTTTAATGAGGCTCAGTGTAAACTGAGACCCAGTGGGAAGGAAAGGAGGTCATTATTCAGTAACTGCTTTCAGCTAGACGGGGACATCAATCTGAAATCTGCTCCTGATTTCACAGGACTCATAAGTAGGAAGAATGGACTGATACCCTTGTTGAAGCATTATCTGTAAATTAAATTTCTGGAGCCTGGAAGATACACATTTAACCAGCATATTATAAGAAACAATCCCCAAAGTAAGAGTAATGTTACGGCTCTGGCTGGACCAAAAATAAAACAAGGCATACATACACTGTTGGTGTTGCTGTTAAGTGTCATTTAGTTGGTTTTGACTCATAGTGACCCTGTATAGGGTTTCCAAGAAGCATCTGGTGGGCTCGAACCACCAACCTTGCAGTTCAAACTGACTTTGCAGTTCAATACATTAAAGTAAGGCTGATTTAATGGCACTCCAACTGTCTTGATTTCTGTTTTCTTAGCTGAATTTGCTTCGTCAGTGAGACACTATATAAATCTTCTTCATATTCAGTTCTATTTCACTAGAGAAGTTGATGTAGGTAAAATATTCATTTCTACTTCACCAAAGACATTGGTATAGATCACCCCAGATGTTCATTAATTGTGACCAAGGGCAATTGTGGGATGAGAACTCTAATTACTCCAATTTGACTTTTAGACTCAGCAGACTTTTTAGCCTGTAGGTTAAATAATTGTCTTCTGACAAACACTCTATTGGTTATTTTTAGTTGTCCCCCAATACATTACAGCCACCAGCTGGGGTAGAAGCACCACATTTAGAAGATGAAGGATATTCCAAGTATGTTTCCCTTCTTTTCCAGCAGAACTAAAGGTCCTTTTTTGCCTCCTCAGAGCACAATGCATATGGGGTATTTCATATAAGTACAGTGAATCTGTATAAATTATCACTTGTTTTCCTTGGGATAGACAGAGGGCTAGAATCATGGTGTTAAGCTCAGCCTTTTGTGTTGAAGTACCCAGGAGCAAATTTAAAACATCTGAGAAAGTTACAACAGTGTAGCCCTCCTTCCTCTGCCCGTGTTCTATGAAATAGCTCCAACCTGTGTGTAATTCAGTTTCTGAATCGGGTAGTAGGAGATAGCTGAGATCAGGGTGACTCACATAAACAGATTCTATGGTTTCTAAGCAATTATGCACACTAGGATCTTCAAGAGGGAGCATCAGCACTAGACCAGCTGGATTGTTGGCAACTGCTGATTGTACCTGGATATTGGTGTTGCCCATGACGGCAGCCCAGTAACACGCATGGTGACTGTGAGATCCGGTGTTAACCATCTTTGTTTGAGGAAGATGCACATTGTGTGGGTTGTGTGGACACACAGCAGCTAGCACAGTATGCGATTTTCCGTGATTGCATCAGCAGGGCAGTAGTGGTCATGACCTTCAGGGTGGCCACCTTTAGTCAATGGATCTAAAGATTTATAAAAATAGGCCTCTGGCTGCTTCCAGTACCCCAGAGATTGGATAAATACTCTGGCTGCAATGCCCTGGTGTTTATGGACAGACAAACCAAAAGGTTTATTCATATCTGATATTCCGAGTGGGGGCCTTTAATAGGACTGACTTTAGTTGTTCAAAGGCCTGCCATTCTACTTTAGTCCACTGTAAGGGCTCTGTGTCTTTGCCATCCAGCACAGAGTGTAAAGTCTTAGCCAGAAGACCAAAACTGAGGATCCAAACTCTGCAGAAGCCTACCATTCTTGAAAATCCTTACAGGTGTTTGTGGGTTGTGGTTGGTTCCAGTTGGCATATGACCTGTTTCCATTCTAGTTGGCATTTCTTCTGGACTGTATTGATTATAAATCCTAAATAAGTACCTTTTTGTTGTCCAAATGAGTTTGTTATTAGACATGGTACTCAGCCTCAGCTAAGAAGTTTAAAGTTTATATGGAGTCTTTTGTATGGTCAAAGTCCTTTTCACCAATCACTAGCAGGTCATCAACATACTTTAAAAGAGTGTTGTTGTTAGAGTGAGGTGTAACTCAAGTGCTATGGTAATCCCAAGTAAAGTAAGGTAGTTCTGGTTCCCTTGAGTGATACTTGTTCAAAAGCAACAAATGTTTGGCTTCTGTGCACACAGGCATACAGAAGAAGTCATCTTTGAGATGTATGACAAAAAATCACCTTCATGTTAGAGATAATGTTGAGATTAGTCTAAAAGGATTAGCTACAACCAGGTGTCTTTTAACAGTTGATAGATCAAATGTCCTAGATAAACTTGTAGGAGCCATTCTTCTTCTTAAAGGGTAAAACAGAAGGATTAAAGGCTGAATGGCACTCTGGGAGAATCCCGTCCTGCAAAATGCCCTACATTCATTTTCAGTTGCTATTTTAGACATTGTTTTATCCATGGATATGTGATTTGGGGGAGTTATTCGATTGTTAGTGACTGAGTGTTGGTTCTTCTTCCCAGTCCCCATCAAATCAGACATTAGGGTTTGTTTGTCAGTGTACCCTGATACAGACTCATACAAAATAGCCTTGACTTTCTTCTTTTAGATCCAAGAGACTTCTGCATAATAGTTGTAGTTGTTGTTCTTACCGAGTAGGTTCCAGCTCATGGAGACATTTATAGGGTTTCTGAGGAGAGGCTGGTGGCTTTGAACTTTTGACCTTGTGGTCAGTAGTCTAGTGTTTACCTTACCATGCTACATCAAGCATGTTTTATACTCATTTTGGATGGGCACATCTATGTATGTCTGTCCTCTACTAAGATATACCTGGTCTTGCTTTTAATTAAGCAACTCTCTTCCTATCAGTGGGATGGGGTACTTTGACATGTAAAGGAAGGAGCATATCAAAGTGTGGGATTTGTTAAGAAGAAAACATTTAAAATCCTGAAGAAATTGCTTGTCTTTTCCTTGCCTGTGATCCCAAAAGTGGAGTTTTTTTGTTTTTTGTTTTTTTATGAGAAACGGAACAGGCTAGATGTGTTATAACTGAATATGTATCTCCTGAATCAACTGAAAACTTGGCTGGTTTTCCTTCCACTTTTAATATAACCAGAGGCTCAGATGGAGGGTCTTCCCCAGTCTACTCTGCTCTGAGACACTCTCACAACTAACAACAGGCAACTGCTTATTTTCCTTGGGTATTTTGTTCTTGCTGCTGTTGAGCGCCGTAAAGCCAGCTCGGACTCATAGCGACCATGAATAGTGTTTACAAGGAGTGGTTGCTGAGTATGAACCATCGACCTTGTGGTTCAGACTGACTTTATGGTTGAGTGCTTATCCTACAAGTCAGACCTATTCCATCATTTGCACTAATCTGCGCTGCCAAGCCTCCCTTGGCAGCCAAAGCTACATACAAGATGGTTGAGCTACATCTGGCCAGCTGTTCACCAGTCTGGAGACCCCTCTCACCATCTCTGCTTGACCTCTTCTCTCAGCCAGCAGTCCATCTATCTCTATAACCTTTTGTCTGAAGTTCAGGGTGCCAGAATTTTCGTTTGTGTCTGTTTGATTTGGTCTCTCAAATATTTGTTGTAGAGGATCCTTGTTATATGCCTGCCTAGCCCACTCTCTTTCCTGAAGTCCTACACAGTTATGGCTTTGTAAAAAAAAAAAAAAAAAATGTATTGTTGTTGTCGGGAGTCTGAGGGCAATCTTTTATCCAAAGCCCTCATTCTTCGCAATATACACATTGGTTCTTATCTTGGCCTTCTTTACTGTGAGTCCCTCTCTTGCAATGCATACACTGTGTCCCTGCAGGGCAGCTGCAGGCTGGTGGCCTACTGCCTAACCCACCTGGATTTTTTAGCATCTCTGGTCTCTGCCTTTTCCTGTTCTCTGTTCTTGCAGTTTGAGAAGACGATTTCAACAAGCTAGGCTCAACTGGCTGCTAATCAACATTCTAGTCTCTGCAGCTTTTTTCAAATGTCTGACGACTTTTTCAATAAGAATAGCATTAATCATTCTAACATTCTCACAGGATTCTACGTTTAAATCCATAGATTGTCTAAAATCAGCAAAAATGCACTCTAAGAAGGTCAATGAGTCTTCTTTGGTTTCTGTTTAACTTCATAAATTTTACTTCAGCGTATGGACCTGGAGACTCCATTCTTTACTCCTGTGAGCAAACAGTCAAGGTAAAAGACTAATTTGGCAGACTAGTCAGTTGGTTTGGGTCCCCCAGGGGATCCTGGCTGGTACAAACGTCTCCTTCACCTGTGTTACCTGACTGGGCTGCTTGAGCCAGGTGGCTCTGGTCTGTGGCTGTTTTGGCTTTGTCTAAAACCATGTGTTGGTCTTCTGGGATAAGCAGAGTATTGAGTAAGGTCTGACAATAACTCCAGTTGGGATCAAAATTATGGAAAAGCAAGAAAAAAATTCCTGCATTTTAACTGGGTCCTCTCTCTAACCTGGGTTATGGGTTTTCTAATTGTACAAGTCAGTAGTAGTGATGGAACATGAACTCTAATGATAGCCCCTGGGGGTCTAGTATCAGGGAGGGGGCCTGTGAAAGAAGGAAATATCCGAAAGATGTCCCTACTTGGTTCTGTTCAGACCCCGACTCGGAAGTGGTCAAAACTACCCTTAGTAGGTTATCCCTTGTCAAAAATGAAGGTGTGAAAAACTTTCTGCAGTGGGCTAACAGACCCCCATGCATGCACCTATGCCTCTCAAGGACCTGAGCAGCTCAGAAAGGTTCAGAGGTGTCAGCTTGGCTGTACTTTGAGCATTAGATGGGTTCTTACCTACCAAGACAACAGGAGCACGAAACTTTTTCACAGGGATCTGTACACAAATTTTACAAGATTCCAGGAATTTTTGGTATTATACGAAGATAAAGCCTTCAATATAATGTTTTTGACCCATTTTTAAACAGAGAAACAAAA
>NW_006408666.1:2819528-2824626 GCF_000296735.1 Chrysochloris asiatica | reverse complement strand
AGTCAAAATACTTCAAAATATAATTTTTAAAGCAGAGTTAAGATGGCATACTTTTCCCTACAGTATTTTATGGTTAAATGTGCAGTAACATTTTGGATCTGTTCTTTTTTTCCTGAGATTACTTCTGTTTCTTTCTAATCATCAATCTACTGGTTGTTTCTGTCTTTCTCTGCAAGCACACCAATGCAGTTATGCCAAGATTTGCACATCTGGAAGAAGTGACTCATGCTTTTGCCTCAGCTCAGTGTCTTGTTTTCCTAACAGAATGTTGGCTGTCATCATTAAAAACCTTTCTGAAGCCTTCTCATTGTCTTCCAAAGAAGTCCTGTCCAATACGACTTTCTGCAATGATGAAAATGTTTTATATCTGCGTAGTCCAATCCAATGAACATAGTCACACCAGGGGATTGAGTACCTGACATGTGGTTAGTGGGACTAAGGAACTAAATCTGCAGTTAGAGACTGTCTTATTATAGAAGGCTGTTGAGGCACACATGCTACGTTAAGGGCTTTAAGGAACAAAGTGTGTTTTCTCACAATTTTTGAAGCTAAATATCCAATCGAAGGCCTTCCAAAGAGGTAGTCCTGGTCATTCCTTGGTTCCTTGGCTTATAGTGAATTCTCCCATGGAATCTCCTCCTCCCCCCACGTGTGTACAAGTCTCCATATCTAAACTGTTCTTTATGACTCAGATGCGACTAGATTAAGAACGCATAGACAAGTAGGTCCCAACTTACAATGTAAAGGCAGTCCCTGGGTTACAGACAATATCCATTCCTAACCGTGTCTTCAAGAATTTGTACGTCAGTTGGAGCAGAAACATTTGGTTCTCATTTGACTTTACTTTGTTGTTGTTGTTGTTGTTTAACTCTGTAAAGCCAGTTCTGATTCACAATAATCTTGTACAGGGTTTCCAACTACCAACCTTGCTACTAGTAGTCTAGTGCTTATCCTACAATGCCACATCAGGAACTCCTTATTTTAGTACAAAAATGCCTTGAAGACTTTGTAGTGATTTAAGAGCTGCATATGCTGCAAGTGACAGTGACTTGTGATCGTGAATTTATTGTGAGTAGGGATTGTGTCGTGTAGTGAATTTTCTAAAGTCTCTTCTAGTCATAGTCTGTAACTCTCACCCAATAACGTTTCTGCCCTGCTGAGCTTGGGTAAGAAAAGGTGGGAGAAGATACTGATAGAATGACAGGATTCAGCTCTGGATGGTAGCAGCGTTCATTGTTATTGTAAAATTATGATGCCCTAGCATGGCTATAAAACGAACCATCTCAGAAGGAGAAGGGCATTCGCACTACCATCCAAGAAGTAGCACCAGGAATGAGTGTATCCTTTGGACCCTAAGATCCTTGTGTATTGAACCTCCTCTGTCCTGGGGGGAAAAGGTGTGGCAAGGAGCAACAGCAGTAGAACCAAAAACCCAAGGATGAGACGAAGTGGTGGGGGGCTTCTCAGCCCACAGAGGAAATAGAGGTGAGTGCCTTTAGGCAGAAGGCTTGCTGTAAGGAATGCCTCCAAGGGAGTTAGGTTTGCTGACCCATGGAGTCAGTGCTAAGTGCCTTCTGGTGGTGTGGTGTATCCTGTAGGCATTGATCAGTACAGCTTACTGGAACAGTTTTGCCCTGAACATTTTGTGAGCCTGTGTTGTAACCTGTTCCCTTCCCTAATAAGCTCTAGAACTGTGAGTGTTGTCTGTGTGGTGATTACAATGGATTACTAAATCCAGATGAGTAGAGAGGCATGTGAGAACAATGGTTTGGTACCACACATGCTTTTGGAGATTGTTTCAGTTGCTTCAAAGTGAGGGTAAATATTGTAATTTTAAAGTAGGGCTTCAAAGACTGCAGCTCCTCACTCAGACATGGCGGGGCCCACTCAAACATGGCGGTGCCCACTCAGACATGGCGGTGCCCACTCAAACATGGCGGTGCCTACTCAAGCATGGCGGTGCCCACTCAAACATGGTAGTGTCCACTCAAACATGGCCACTTTGAATGTATGTGACTCCTCACGTCCTGTCAGTAATCTTCTCTCATTCCTCAGGTTCCTAAAAGGACACACTACACCTCTTCGAAGTCCCATTCCAGGATTTTGACTCATATTATTTCTTTGTGATGAATCACTCACACCGTAAAAATGTGGGTCTTTTCTTGTTTCATTTTGTTAGCCATGACAGAAACCGTTTGAAGCACTGAATTAAAAAGCAAGTAAAAGGTGTCCATAACTTGGGCATTCGTAACCTGAGGTCTGCCTGCTTTCGAGTTACAATGAGCCACTCATATAGCCATCTGTGGTTGGTTTTCTTTTGTTGTGCATCCTATCATTAGCGATATGTACAACCTAAAATGTTGTACTTTGAAATCTGCGGATGTTGTCATTCTCAGATGTTCATTTACAGATGCTCAAAGATTGAATTTATAAAATACTGATAATAAAAGAAAACAGTAGTGAAAGCTACAAAAGAAAAAGAGGTATTTAACTTACATCAGATCTATCTTTGGATGATGTCCTCAGAATGGAAGCCCCTTATGAGTTGGGTCCTACCTGGACTCAGGACTGAGCTAATTAACATTACAAAGAAAATCCTGTTTCCAAACAGGGTTATATCCTTAGGTAAAGAGGTTAAGACTCTCAAACATATTGAGGGAAGAGGAAAAGGATACAACTTAATCCCTAACATTCTGTGAAATCTTAAATGACAACATGTAGCTAGTTGAGACTGCAGAGGTACCACATTTCTAAAATCTAAACCAACACATCCAATAGAAAATAAGATAGACTGTATGTAAGGGGTTTTCCATTTGTTTTTGCTTCCATATTAAAAATTTATATATTGTAGGTGAAATGACTTTAACAGTATATTATCAAGACATCATGTAAAATAAAACATACCATCATGTAATTAATTAGTATTAACATTTAAAATAGAACCTTTTCTATTACTGTCTCCATTTTTGAATCCCTTGATTATTTTACACTGATAGTAATCCTCTTTTCAAACTAGTCACATTTCTAGTGCTCAACAGACCCGTGAGCTAGTGACCACGACATCTGACAGAACAGCATTAGTCCAATAAAATGTAGACGAATAAAGTGGCAGGAGTTTGTCTTAGTCATTAATAAACCCAGTGCTGTCAAGATTGACGGTGCACATAATAATGAGACTTTAATAAATCCGTGTTTATCGGCTCCCATTCATTGTGATCAATTCTCATTGCAGATTCACAAAATAATGCCTGAAAAATATATTAAACTCATATAGTAGCTCTCCTGTTGAGACTTAAATCTATTTTATTTTTACATGTAAAGATAAGTGTTATGAGTTTCCATGTACATTGTTGAATTTAGTACCTTACAAAAGGAATCAGCTTTTTATTTTTTATTTTTTTGGTAAAGGGTCAGATAATAAATCTTTTCGTTTCTGAGGATACACATGCTCTATTAAAGCTACTAAACTCTGCTCCTCCTATGGTGAGAGCTATTCCATACACTATGTAAGAAAATAGGTGCATTGTGTTTCTATAAACATCATTTACAAAAACAGGCAAAAGGTCAGATTTGGCAAAGAGGGATGTATGTTCACAACTCTGCTGTCGATTAAGATCTGCATTTAAAATTAACTTTACTCTAATGTTTCTAAAGTAGTACATACACTGACCCGAATTATTCCTGGAGTCCTTCTGACTCATAGAAATCCTACAGCACAAAGTAGAACTGCCCCATAAGGTTTCCAAGGTTGAAATCTTGACACAAGCAGACTGTTTTGCCTTTATCCTACAGAGCAGCTGGAGGGTCCAGATAACCACATTTTGGTTAGCAACCAAGTGCTTAACCACGGCACCATGAGATGTCCCATCTGTACACTGTTGTCAAGTGCCATGGAGCCAGTTCTGACTCAGAAACCCCAATGACACGTTTTTCTTCATAGAACCCAGCTTCTCGGATTATTTGTTCAGCATACAGGTTGAATAAGTATGGTGAGAGAATACAACCTTGTTGCACACCTTTTAAATTTTAAACCATTCAGTGTTCCCATGTTCTGTTCTAACAGCTGCTTCTTGGTCCAGGCACAGATTCCTCATGAGCAAATTTAAATGTTCTGGAATACTCATACTTTGCAATGTTGTCCATAGCTTGTCACTGTCCACACAATCAAAAGCCTTTGTGTAGTCAATGAAGCATAGGTAAATATCTTTCTGATGTTCTCTGCTTTCAGCCAAGATCCATCGGACATCAGCAATGATATCTCTCATTCCACGGCCTCTTCTGAATCCAGCTTGAACCTCTGGAAGTTCTCTGTCGATGTATAATTGTAGCCATTTCTGCATTACCTTTAGCAGAACTTTACTCGCTTGAGATATCAAAGAGATTGTCCGATGATTTCCGCATTCCATTGGGTCACCTCTCTTTGCAATGGGCACAGTATGGATCTCTTCCAATCAGTCGGCCAGATAGTCTTCCAAATTTCTTGGCAGAGATGAGTGAGTGCCTCCTGTGCCACCTCACTTTCTTGAAAGATTTCCATTTTTATTCCACCAATTCCTGGTGCCTTTTTCTTTGACAATTCCTTCAGTGTACCTTGGACTTCCTCCTTCAGTTTCATTGGCTCTTGATCATATGCTACCTCTTAAAATGGTTGAACATTAATCATTTCCTTTTGGTACAGTGATTCTGTGTATTCCTTCCATCTTCTCTTAATATTTTCTGCATCATTCAGTAATTTGGCCAAAGACTCATTCAATAACAAAAGTTGAGGCTTGAATTTTTTCTTCAGTTCTCCAAACTTAAGCGTGTTCTTCTTTTTTTGGTTTTCTGATTCCAGATCTTTGCACATTTCGTTGTAATATTTGGCTTTATCTTCTTGAACTGATCTTTGAAAGTTTCTGTTCAGCTCTTGGACCTCCTCATTTCTTCCATTTCCTTTAGCATCTCTATGCTGGAGAGCAAGTTTCAGTGTCTCTTCTAACATCCATTTTTACCTTTTCCTTCTTTCATGTCTTCTCAATGTCTTTTACTTCTTCATGTATGATATTCTTGATGTCATCCCACAACTCTTCTTGTCTTTGGTCTTTAGCATTTAATATAT
>NW_006408666.1:2809954-2811507 GCF_000296735.1 Chrysochloris asiatica | reverse complement strand
ATATATACTGCAACCTAGGATTCCATTGTGGGAACACTAGGTATCTTGCCATTTATATTGCAGCCATGCAACATTACCAAACACATCACGCTCTGCTTCTTTATTGAATCATCACCACTTGTTTGTGGGTTTATCGTACTGTGGTGGCTTGTGAGTTGATGTGATTCTGGAAGGTTTGCCACTGGTATTTTAAATACCAGAAGGGACATCCATGGTGCACAGGTTTCATATGAGCTTCCAGACTAAGACAGACTAGGAAGAAGGAGTGACAAACTACTTCCGAATATTTAGTCATCTTAGGAGAAAATCCCACAAGACCTTCATCTGCTGATGGGGCACAACTCAAAATGAAGAGAAACAGCTGTAAACATCCATTAATAATTAGAACATGGAAGGTACAAAGTATGAATCTAGGAAAATTAGAAATTGTCAAAAATGCAATGGAATGCATAAACATTGATATCTTAGGCATTAGTGAGCTGAAATGGACTAATACTGGCCATTTTAATCTGACAACCACATGGTATACTATGCTGACAATATCAGGAATGGGTGGCATTCATTTTCAGAAAGAACATATCCAGATCAGTCATGAGATACAACACTGTCTGTGACAGGATAATATCCATGTGCCAACAGGGAAGCCCCATTAATACCACTATTATTCAAATTTATGCACAAAACACTAAAGCCAGTGAGGATGAAATAGAAGAATTCTACCAACTTCTTCAATCTGAAATTGATCGAACATGCAATCAAGATGTATTGATCATTACCAGTGATTGAAATGCAAAGTTTCAGAACAAAAAGGAAGGATCAGCAGTTAGAAAATATGGCCTTGGTAACAGAAATGGTGTTGGAGATCAAATGATAGAACTCCGCTAAATCAATGACTTGTTCATTCAAATACATTCTTTAGACAGAATAAGAGAAGACTATACAAGGTCCATATGGACCTTGCCAGATGGAATACATAGAAACCAAATTAACTACATCTGTGAAAAGAAACGAAAGAAAAGCTCCACATCATCAGTGAAAACAAGTACAGGGACAGATTGTGGAACAGACCATCAATTGAACATATTCAAATTCAAACCAAAGCTGAAGAAAATGAAAACAAGTCCATGAAAGCCTAAATAGGACCCTGAATATGTCTCACCTGACATTAGCGATCGTCTGAAGAACAGATTCTAGACATTAAACACTAAAGACTAAAGACCAGAAGAGTTGTGGGATGACATCAAGAACATCATACAGAAAGAAAGCAAAAAGTCAGTAAGAAGACAAGAAAGAAGGAAAAGGTCAAAATGGAGGTCAGAAGAGACACTGAAACATGCTCTCCAGCATAGAGATGCTAAAGAAAATCAAAGAAATAAGGAAGTACAAGAGCTGAACAAAAAAATGTCAAAGGTCAGCTTTAGAAGACAAAGTCAAATATTACAACAAAATGTGCAAAGATCTGGAATCAGAAAACCAAAAAAGAAGAACACATTCAGCATTTCTCAAGTTGGAGGAACGGAACAAAAATTCAAGCATCAGCTTTCATTATTGAA
>NW_006408666.1:2806717-2808808 GCF_000296735.1 Chrysochloris asiatica | reverse complement strand
GACTAAGGTGTGCCTCACCCAAACTATGGATGTGAAAGCTGGACAGTGAATAAGGAAGACCGTAGAAGATTTGATGCCTTTGAGTTATGGTGTTGGAGGAGAATATTGAAAGTGCCATGGGCTGCCTAAAGAACCAACAGATCTGTGTTGGTAGAAGTGCAGCCAGAGTGCTCCTTGGAGACCAGGATGGCCAAACTTTGTCTCTCCTTCTTCAGACATATTGTCAGGAGTGACCAGTTGCTGGAAAAAGATATAATGTTTGGTAAAGTGGAGGTCAGAGAAAAAGAGGAAGACCCCCAGCAAGATGAATTGGGATCAATCGGCTCAAGCGTGGCAACAATGTTGTGTTTGGCCCAGGATCGGGCAGTGTTTCATTCTGCTGTGCATAAGGTCTCTATGAGTCTATACCAATCTAATAGCAATAACACGTATCTTGTTATTTATATTGCAGCCATGCTACATTACCAAAAACATCATTCAATTCTTTTTCATTGAGTCATAACTGAAGTATTAACTATTTCTAAGGGTACATACTTAACGGTATTCCCTCCCCATAGGGTAAAGCTCCAGACCACAAAGTCGGTTTGAACCAAAGTGTCAGCAGTTCAAACTCACCAACTGTTGACTGGAAGTTCTATACAGTGTTATTATGACTCAACAGCACGTAACAACAACAGCAACACGTTCAAATAGAAATTCTCAAGCAGATTCGAATCACAGATTCAGAACCAAACTCAGATATAAATAAAAGTACTGATGGACAAGCGCTATGTCTCTGCATACTCAAATTGCAGATCTTCTAAGTGTTTTCATAGCGCCTATTTTTCCTTAATGCACAATGGATGCCCAATGCACAATGGACTGGCTTTCTAGCAACCAGATTACAGACAGAGTATCCCAGTCCAAACAGAATAGGCCTCGTATTGAAATCATGCATTCTTCTGTCACCTTCAATGGCCTGCTGTGGTACCTGACATCTTGCTGAGATCCTCCAAGAAATTCTGAGTGCTGGTTGAGACTGTTCCAGTGCAGCCAGGGTATTGTCCATTGGTTACAAGGGACAAATCTCCTGACTGACTCACCAGAATATTACCAACTGAGGTCTTAAACTCAACACAACTGAAGTATAAAAAATAGAGACTATGTGAAGGAGAAAGGAGCTCTGGTAGCATAGTGGTTACAAGTTAGACTGTTAACCTCAAGGTCAGGAGTTCGAAACTATCAGTCGCTGTTGGGAGCAATTTGAGCTGACTAGTCATTCCGTGGGAGAAAGATGAGGCTTTAGGTTCACAACATCAGAAACCTTATGCATGGTCACTATGGGTCAGAATCGATTCCATGGAACACCACCACCACCATAATCATGTGAAGGAGAAAGGGAAGACTTTATTTTCATTAGCAAAACAAAGAGCAAATGGAGCCCATAGGTACCAAGGCAGGCTCTAAACAAAGGAGTGTTGCAGTTTTGTACATAGACACCAGGAAGTAAATAGTGAGATAATGAAGATGTAATGGGTTACCAAGGAACGATCATGAATATACATTGGGGCACGATTCAGATCCTTGGCCAGGAAATGACTCCTTAGACCCTTCACTTCTAAATGTAGTCTGAATTGGTCTAGTGACATCTTTCTGGTGATTTTTGTAGTGTTTGTCTTTTATACATTAATCATAGTATTGATTGATTTCCATTAATTGTACCAATTTGGCATACCTGTAATATGTAGTACATTGTTATGGTTCATAAATCTTTATATGTTGAACTTTTTATTTGATAGTTTTTTATTGAGAATTGGTTTATCTTTATTCGTGGTGAATGTTGATGTAGTATTCTTGTGATGTCTTTGGTTTCTTTTCTGGATAATACAGACCCTATAGAAGTCAATGAGGTGTATGTATTACCTCCTCATGTCTTCTGGAAAAGTTTGTGAAAGATTGATGTTGATTATTCTTTAAACATTTGATAGAATTCATAAAGCCACGGACTTGGTCCTTCTTTAGTGGAAAGTTTTCTATTGATAATTCAATCTCTACTTCTGAAAGACCTTTTCTATATTCTATTTCTTCTTCTTCTTCTTCTTTTTTTTTTTT
>NW_006408666.1:2791207-2805587 GCF_000296735.1 Chrysochloris asiatica | reverse complement strand
TAGTAACAGTCAGTCTGCCTATATTGTTTTGTATTTTTCCTGTTGGTCTTTCTTTCAAGAAGTATCTTCTGTTCTTCAAGCCACTCCAGGCTTGTCTGCTTATCCTTTCAAGTAGAAATTTCCCACCTCTGAAGATTCTTGATGCTGTTCAGGATTTCAACTATAGTCTAATGTAATGCAGACACTCCACAGGAAGCCTCCTTCACTGGGCATGTTGTAGTTCTATTTTAGGTATTCCAATCAGTTATAGGCAGAAGACGGACTTACAAGTTTTCCATGAGGTGTTTCTGACTATTTCTTTCTCTCCCCATTCAGTGTCTATTTTATAATGTTATGCAAGTGAAACCAAGATTCAAAAGACAGCCAAGCGTATTAACATTATCACTCCCCTTTTGCCCATTCCAGCCATGTCTAAATTCCCTATATCTCAGAACCCTGTTGTTCCAAGGTTGTGCATACATCCTTCTTTACCTCTGTCCCACTTAGCCCATGCAAACCTGCCTAATTGTTCTCCCATCTGCTTTGTTCTTCCATTTCCCTCCTCCTTCTTGCATTTTGCCCCTATCCCCAGCACGCAAACTATCCTGTTTCTATTCCCTGCCCTGTGTTCCACCTTCTCCTCACTCCCCTCACCACACCCCACATCCCAGCAACCAGCAAATAATCCACCCCCATTTAGTATGGGTTCTTTTTCTTAGTCTTTAACAGTAGTGGTCCTATGGTGTATAAAACAGCAAAACAGCACCAGAAAAAAACAAAACTAAACTAAACTGAATGCCACAGTCTATAATCACAGAAAAGGGAGAGAGAGGAGGAAGAGAAGAAAAAAAAAAATCTGTAGCCTAATATGAGTATGACTTTAATGTCCTCTCTTCAGCTTCTTGCTTTCAAAGCTGCTTGGGAGATTTCAAGATGCCACTTTTGGTTGTTTTGCTATATCTCAGGCTTTAATTAAATTTTGGCCTGCTTTGTTTTTAAACTCTCTTTCCCTCTTTACAGCCCTGTCTTTGCCTTTCCTGTATTTAAAAGTAAACAAACATAAAACGTTCAGGTCTTACTCTTGGGCTGAGTATCTGTGCACATGTGTGGCAGAAGAACCTGCCAGTGGTGAGAGTGGTGGTGTCCACTCGCTCAGGCTCTCCCTCAAGTCACCAAAATGGAAGTACTCAAACAGTGTGGGGGCCACTGACAGATACCAAAAAAAAAAAAAAAAAAAAATCAGAACAAAGCAAAACCAACAAAATGTATTGTCCACCTTTGCTCCAAGATTCCGTGGCATTTTTCTGTGGTGTTTCTGCTCCCCTCTTGGTCTTGCCATTTGATCTCACCCAAAATATGTTGGCTCTGGCCCTCTGAGCCCAGCAGATTCAAAAGTACACAATTTCTTTCTTCAGCTTCAAGTTCCACCAGCTATAAGCCTTCAAACTTTTAAAATAGTCCTAGCTCTGTGGTTCCGAGTTTTGGAACTCTGCCCTAGATCTTCTTTGTTTGCTATCCTGTGGTATGGCTTATTCTATTTCTTCTTGTGTCAACTTTAGTTTCTTGGCATATAATTGGTTATAATATACCTTCACAATCCTTTTTTATTACTATCTACTCTGGTAGTGTGGAGTCTTGGTATGGCGCTGTGGGCTAATGGGTCAGACTGCAAAGTCATTTGAACTGCAAGGTAGGTGGTTTAAGCTCACTAGCTGCTCCTTGGAAACCCTATACAGGGTCACTTTGGGTGAGAACCAACTTGACGACACTTAACACCAACAACTCTGGTAGTATAGTGGTTACAAATTGGGCTGCTAACCTCAAGGTCGGCAGTTTGAAATTACCAGTTGTTCCACGGGAGAAAGATGAGGGTTTCTGCTCCCATACAGATTTGCAGCCTTGGAAACCCTGTGCAGGGTCACTATGAGTTGGAACCAACTCCACGGTACTTAACAACAACAACTTGTTGATTGGTAGTGATTTCCTTAATTTTATCCATTTAATAATTTGAATCTTTCTGTTTTCTTAGTAATTCTAGAAGGTTTGTTGATTTATTGATTTTTTTCAAATAAACAACTTTTGTTTTTGTACATTTTCTCCATTCTCTATTATTTTCTCTTTAGTATTTATTATTTCTGTTTGATATAGATTTAGTTTTCCTTTTTTCCCCTCTTTTTTATTGAGATGGAAGTCCAGATTATTAATTTAAGGAAATTCTTGTTTAATATAAGTACTTACAGAAGTAAGTTTAAGGACTAACTTAATTGAATATCTTATGATTTGATATGTTCAATTTTCCATTTTATTCCATTAAAAGCAGCTTATAAATCTCCATTTGTTTCCCATTGTTTACTTAAGAGTATGTTGTTTACCTTCTATTGTTGTTGTTGTTAAGTGCCATTGAGTCGGTTTACCTTCTATATATTTCTACAATTACCTTATGTTATTGATTTCCAGTTCCATTCTATTGTGGCCAGAGAGCATACTGTGTGTGAATGCAAGCCTTTTAAATGCATTCATGCTTCTTCTAGAGCCTAATATATCATCTATTATGGAATGGTCCATGTGTAGTTGAGAATGTGAATTCTGCATTTGTTGCTTACAGTGTGTTATACCTGTCTGTTAGATAAACTGATTCATACTCTTGCTGAAACCTTCTATATCTGTGTTCATACCCTATATATTATTGAAAATATAGTATTGGGGACTTCAACTACTATTGTTGAATTATCTGTTTCTCTCTTCAGTGATGTCAGTTTGTTGTTAGATGCGTAAATGTACATATTTGCTATGACTTCCTGTTGGATTGACCCTTTCATCCCTGCAAAAGATACACTTTTGTTTCGAATAAAAATGTTTCTCAAAGTCTATTTTGTCTGACATTAGTTTTGCCACCCACCTTTCTTTTGAGCACTGATTAAATTACATGCCTCTTTCCATACTTTGAATTTCAATCCTTTTTTATGTTTGAATCTAAAAACTACTTCTTGTTCATAGCGTATGTTATTGTGCCACTGAGTCTATTCTGACTCACAATGACCCTGTATTGGGTTTTAAAGGAGCAGCTGGTGAGTTTGAACCACTGACTTTGCAGTTCTAACTGACCTTGCATTCCAATGTTTTGTCCAACCAGGACTCCATAGCATATTTGTTGTTGTTAAGTGCTGGTGAGTCATTTCTGACCAATAGCAACCCTATATAGAGCTTCCAAGGAACAGTTGGTGTGCTTGAACCACCAACCTTGTGGTTCAGATGACTTTGCAGTCCAGCGCATTAGTGTACAGCACCACAGCAGGACTCCATGCATATAGTTAGATCAAATTTACGTATCCATTCTGTCAACCTTGATTATTTTAATGCAACATTTAGTTTATTAATGTTTAGTAATTAACGATAAGGTAAGCTTTATTCTTTCCATTTTGCTATTGGTTTTCCTTTGTATATATCCTTTTTTTCTTTCTTTCTTTTTCTATTCCCACATTACTGCCTTTTAATGATAAATAGCACTTTTATGGCATCTCATTTGAATTCCTTATCTTTTATCAATTTAAATGTTGTCTTAGATTTTCTCTGATAATTACAATAAATAAACCATCTTAAACCAATATTGTTCAGATTGTTGTTAGATGCCATCCAGTTGGTTCCAACTCATAGCAAACCAGTATAGGGTTCCTGTGAAGCAGCTGCGTCTGAACTGCTGACCGTGTGGTTCAAGCCCACTTGGTGGTCCAGTACTTCTTCTAAAGCACCACACCATGACTCCAGATTAATATCATCTTAATTTCAATAGAACAGAACACATCTGCTTTGGTGCAATTCCAGTCTCTCTCCTCATCTCTCTAAATTATTGGCATGCAAGTCACATCTTTTCTCATTCTATCTCTTCAGTGTTATCAACAGCTTTATAATCATTGCTTTATGCTATTATTTTATAATCCAGATAAGAGAAATGTTAAAATGAAATACATTTTTACTCTCTTTTACATGTGTCTATGATTTACCTTTCCCAGCACTCTTTATTTTTACATATGGATTCAAGTTGTTTTCTATGGCTCTTCCTTTTCAGTCCAAAGAACTCAAGTATTTATGTAGAGCTGATCTGATAGTCATAAACTCTTTCAGTATTTGTTAATTTGGAAAAGCTTAATATTTTCATTCATTTTCCAAGTATAGTTTTGCTAAATATAGATTACTGATGAACTGTTCTCTGGTTCTCTGCTTTAGAACTTTCCACCCTTCATCTGTTAGTATTTTGTATTGTGGAAACTTGTTTGTTTTGTGATGCAGGAAGTTATGTTACAAGTGTTTCCAATACCACCATGCTCACCTGAGTGGAGAGGCTTCAGCAGAGCTTATAGATTAAGGGAGACTAGGAAGAAAACCTGGAAATTTACTTCTAAAAAAATTTTGCCAGTGAAAACCTTTTGAATAAAAGCAGATATTGTTCCAGAAAATGAGCCTCTCATGTTGGAATATATTCAAAATACAATAGGGGAAGAGATGTTTTCTTAATGTAGTGTCAACTTTAATGACATAAATGGAAGAAAAAAAAAAAGTTTTAGGGACCTGCATTTACTATTTGGTATGACTTAAAATGAGAAGATACAGCTGCAAATATCTATGAATAATTTGAACATGAAGTATGGATGTCAGAAAATCAGGAGATGTCAATAATAAAATGAAATGCATAAAGATCAATATCCTAGGCATGATTGAGCTGAAAGGGACTGACATTGACCTTTTGAATATAATCCTGTGGTCTCCTATGCCTGGGATGACAAATTAAAGAAGAAAGTCACTGCATAATTATTAAAAAGAACATTTCAAGATTTACCCAGAAGTATGTTTGGTAAGGTAGAGGGTCAGAGGAAAAGAGGAAGACCTTCCAGAGAGATGGATTGGCCAAGTGGCAGCATTGATGGACTCAAGTGTGGCAACAGTAGTGAGGTTGACCCAGGATTGGGCAGTGTTTCATTCTGTTATGCATAAGGTCGCTATGGGTCGGTATCAACTTGATGGCACCTAACAACAACAACAACATAGCACTTTAAGTGATAGGAGAATATCTGTATCCCAACAAGGGTGATAAGTTAGTACAATTATTATTCATGTTAACACACTAACCATTATGCCAAAATGAAGAAATCAAAGACGTTTTCTAACTTCTGCAATCTGATATTGTTCAAACATTGCAATTTAGATGTATTGATCATAAGTGATGATTAGAAGGCAAAAATTAGAGGCAAAGAAAAAAGATCAGTAATTGGGAAACATGGCCTTGGTGATGGAAATCATGTGGGTTTAGGTGGAAAAAAAAATCATGTGAGACATCACATAACAGAATTTTGCAAGACCAGCAACTTATTAAAAATACTTTTTATTTCAAAGCACAAAGAGCAGCTATACACGTGTACCTTTACAGATATAATAAAAAGAAATCAGATAGACTAAGTCTGTGGAAGGAAATAATGGAGAAGTTTATGCCCTTATTCAGAGTAAGATGAGAAGATATCTGCCAAACAGGCCATCAATTCTTCCTATGCAAAGTCAAGTTTCAGCTGAAGAAAATTAAAACAAGTCCACAAGAGCTAAAGTAAAACCTTGAGTATATCCACATTGCATTTAGAGATCATCGAGAGTAGATTTGATGCACTGAACACTAATGACCAAAGATAAGTTGTGGGTGACCTAAAAAACACCACACATGAATAAAGCAAAGGGACACCTAAAAGACACAAGTGAAAGAACAATTTGGATGCCTTTGAAAAAAGAACAAAATGGATGTTAAGAGAGACTGAAATTTTGTTCTTGTTCATAGAGAAGCTGAGGAGAGTGGAAGATATGATGAAGTAAAAGCTAAAAGATAATTTCAAAGGGTGAAAAGTAAAGCATTATAATGAAATGTACAAAGACCTGCAGTCAGAAAATGAAAAGAATACATTTGACATTTGTCAAGCTGAAGGAACTGAAGAAAAGATTCAAGCCTCCAGTTGCAACATAGAAAATTTCTATGACCAAAATATTAAATGAAGAAATACACAGAGTCACCAAAAAGAATGTGCTAACATTTAACCATTTCATGATCAAGAAGGAATAGTACTGAAAGAAGAAGTCCCAAGTTGCACTGAAAAAAACTTTGGAAAAATCAGAATTCTAAGAATTGATGTCATACTAACTGAGATGTTTCAACAAACAGATGCAACATTGGAAACACCCACTTGTTTATGCCAGATAATTTGGAAGCCAACTACCTGTCCAACTGACCGAGAGAGATTTATAATTGTGCCCATTTCAAAGAAAGGTTATGTCTGACTCTTTTCAAAGAGGTCTGTTTGAAGAAGTATGCAGGTGCACTTTGGGACATCTCAAAGTTTTAGTGTGTTGTTGTACCACTTCACTGTCTAGACTACAAGAGGATTTTATTTGTGGGTTGTGCATGTAGTCTTTTTTATTTGATCGGTGATTAAAGAAGTAATATTATGACTTAAGAAACATATTGTTTCCCAAAGTCAAATATAGGAACAGTCAGTAAAAACTCTACAGCTACATCTTGGTGGTGGATAATATTTCTCTGCTGTAGTTCTAGGTTGGTTAGTACAACATAGTTCCACAGTCTCATGGTCAATGTTGTGCATGTGGCAACTGTCCATCAAGCCCAAAGAATAGGTTTGCTGTGTTTTGTGTAACTTCTGTTCCCTCCACTCAGCAGGCCTAGCTCAATGTTTTCTACCAATCAATCACATCCTAGACTTCAATATTGCATATCTTATACAAAATAGTCTCAAAGGATCTTCTTTGTGTACTACATATATCAGGATAATGTACACTACCATGTAACGTAAAATCAGATGCAAATGAATAATGTAATCATGTATCATACCAATGAAAACATTGAGTAATCTATCAATAATGAAAAAAGGAAATGTAGAAAGTTTCAAACAATATCATTTATATCAGATGTAAGTAAAGTCATGGTGAAGATGATTCAAATGTTTTGCAGCAGCACATTGATGGTGAACTTCCAGACATTCAAGCAGTTCAGAAGAGGCTGTGAAATAACAACACTATTGTTGATATCAGATAGATCTTTATTGAAAATGGGAATACTAAAAAGATGATTATCTGGGTTTTTATTGACTATACAAAGTCATTTGACTATGTGGATCATAACAACATTGAAAGAATGGGAATTTGAGAATTCTTAACTGTGCTCAGGAAGAACCTATACATATAGCAAGAGGCAGTTGTCTAAACAAAACAAAGAATTATTGTATGGTGTGGGTGTGTGTCAGGGTTGTATTCTTTCTTTATACTTATTGAACCTATATGCTGAATAAATGATCTGATAAGTGGGCTGTATGAAAAAGAATGTGGCATCAGGATAAGGGGAAGACTCATTAATAATCTGTGATATAAATTAGACACAACCTTGCTTGCTGAAAAGGAAGAGACTTCAATCACTACCCATAAAAATCAAAGACTTTTATTTGGATTATACCTCAACATCATGAAAATAAAAATCCTTCACAATTGAATCAGTAAGGAACATCTATATAAACAGAGAAAATACTGAAATTGTCATGGATTTTACTTTACTTGGAACCACAGTTATCACCCATGGAAGCAGCAACCAAGAAATGAGACAATCAATGTGTTACATTGACTATGAAAGACCTCTTTTAAGTGCAAAAAGTAAAGACATCATTTTGAGAACTTACGTGCCCTGACCCAAGCCATGATATTTTTAATTATCTTTTATGCATGTGAAAATTGGACAATGAATTAGGAAGACCAAGAAGAATTGATGTCTCTGACTTATGGTGTTGGAGAAGAATTAGAAAAGAAAAAATAGACTGTGAAAATAAAGAACAAATCTGTATTAGAACTACAGCCAGAGTGCTCTTTGGAAACAAAAATCATGAGACATGCATGGATATGTTGTATGAGAGATCAGTCTCTGGAGAGAGACACCATGCTAAGTACAGTCGAGAGTCAATGAAAAAGAGGAAGTTTCTCCACAAGATGGATTGACAGTTTCTGCAATAACGAGTTCAACATAGACACAATCATAAAGATGGCGTAGGGCTGGGCAGTGTTTCTTTATAGAGTTCATATGCATCAAAATAGACTTGATGGCATCTAGCATCAATATTACTGCATTTTGGATATGTTAGTATACTGTCTATGGTATTTCAAATCAAATAATAATCTTCTTGAGTATCTTTTGGAAGTGATACTTTTTTTTTGGTCTTATTTTCAATACTATTTCTTTGTCTTTCAACAACTTGATTGAGATGTGTATGGGGGCGGGGATCTCTTTGAGTTTATTGTACATGGAGTTTATTGAGTTACTTAGATGCGCACATGATTGCTTTTCATCAAATATATGGAATTCTTGACCATTATCTCTTCAAATATTACTTCTGTCCATTTTTCTCTCCTCTTTTTATGTAGATCCCATTATTCACATGCTGGCTTGCTGATGATAATCTATCAGTCTCTGAAACTCTATATTGTTCTTTATTCTTTTTTTATTTTGCCCCTTGTTTGCTGTGTCTTCATTCAGGCTTATTTATTTCTTTTGCCAGCTCATATCTGCTTTTGGAAACCCTACACAGGGTCACTGTGGGTCGGAACCAACTCGTAATTGACTCAACGGCACTTAACAACAACAACAACAAGTGTTTTGGCGTCCTTTGCAATATTACTTGGCAGTTTTTCCTTTTTAAGTTTTTGGACAAACTATTGTAGGCCCCAACTGGTATTGCCATCTCAAGCATCTATATCATGAAGCAGTGTTGGCTCTTTTCAGAAAATACCCTGTGGATAGGGCTGTTTTCACAGTGTGAGCTCCAAACAAAGTCAAGTTAATATAAAACCTGAGAACGGACTTCTTAGCAATCCTCCAGACAAGCAGTATTGCCACAGTTCTCTGGGGATGGGGCTCTTGGGACACTACAAATTATGTTTCCTTCACTGCTTTTCACAGATACTGTGATTGTGAGACTGTAATATTCAAGATTGCTGTGGAATTGGGGCGAGAGTGCTGGAATTGGGGCAAGTTGAAGCATCAAAAGTCTCAGAGTTCGTGTCAAGATTCAGCTGTTTTGTTTATTTCCTTGAATAAACACTTGGAATGTTGCAAGTCTTTAGTTAGAGTCAATATTTCTTTTAATAGAGGAGCAAATTTTCTGCAATATTTACTCTATCATTTCAAAAGCCAAGCCCCTCTGCTTCTCCTTTGATGATCATGGCATCTGCTATTTCCATTTGTAGCACACCATCCTTAACAAAGGGTCCTGGTAAAGAACCTTGTCATTTATTTAAAAATTCTGATTTAGGAAATATTTCAAACCTAATAGCAGAGAACACAATATAACAAATGCTTTTCTACTCAAGACCCAGCTTTAATAAATGTTAATATTTCATCAGCTTTACTTCAAATTATTCTTTTTAAAAATTCTTAAGGGCAATAATATTCTTGTTTTCTTCCCTCTTTCCCTTGAAATGGGTTCTTGTTTTCTGAAGTCAGTATGTGTTAATCCTAAGCATATATGAATTACTTGTTTGCAGAGATTTGTAAAGAGGAAGAAGAAGCAAGCCACCATTCCGTTGATCCCCACTCCTGGTGATTCCATGTGTTGCCCAGGAGAACTCACTGCCTTGGATTTTCTTCTTCCAACTCATTATGTAAATACTGAATCCCTGCTTTGTAAGGGAGTTACAGCAGCAACATCTCCCCATTCTTTTTGGAATGTCTTTCAAAATGTTTTGTCCAAGAATATTTTCTCTGAGCTGAGATTACCTAATAGCACCTGGTGTGTTATTCATGAGTATGTGTGTTTTTTTAAAAAAATCTGTTTAGTGGTGTCTACCAATTTCTGGATCTAACAGGTGCCCAGGTACGCATGTGTGGTTCGGACCTGGGGTTGATGTAAGTGATCTCCTTTCCGGATAGCAGCACCTCTAACACAGTTATTTATTTCCATTTGCATTTACTGAAGTGAAATGGGAATTCGGCAAGTAGACATTGAGTGACAAGTGGGTGGTATGCACACAGGCCTCTGAAATATGTGAGGGAAGAAGCATTTCCTATCCAGTCTTTGACATTCTATGTTCCATAGATTTTTATTTTAACCCCAGTCTTAATTGCCCTTCAGTATCAAAATTAATTGTGTTTTCCACTAAAAGGCCAGCACAGTTTAAGGTTACAGTAGGGTCTCGGCAACCAATGCATCTTCTCTTCTGTAAATGGCTTGATTGCTGTCTGCAGAGGGGAGTGCTGGGAAAGATGTGCTTGACCGAGGCTATAGATTACAGCCCAATTAGTGGGAAGATCACTACATGAGTCTTTAGCTTTAGCTAGTAACTGGCGGCATCTCTAATGGAGACCACAGAGAAAATGAAGAGGAATTTAGCATCCAGTCTCTGCTAGTCAGGAGTCGAATACTTTAGGCTCTACACCAAGGACCATCATGGTGACTTCTCTCAATTTTCCCAAACCACTCCCTTCTTCTCCTATACAAAATAATGATGAAAAGGAAAATCCAGAACCCTCAAAGTACAAGTTGGTATGTTGTTGTTGTTGTCATGAGTAAGTTCTGACTCATAGCAACCCTGTACAGGGTTTCTGAGGCTGTAAATCTTTACAAGAGCAGAACGCCTCATCTTTCTCCCACGGAACAGCTGGTAGTTTTGAACTGCTGACCTTGCGGTTCACAGCGCAATTCCTAACCACTACACTACCAGAGCTCCTTACAAGTTGGTATAGGTGATACTAAGTATTGGTTCCTCACAAACTCTTTGTGGTCAGTGACCTTAGTCAAACTATTTGAGTATGGTTAGTAGAACTCTTAAGCAACCCTCATGGCTCACTGTTAAAAGTGCTCACCTGCTACCTGAAAGCTCTATGGTTTGAACCAACCATTGGCTTCACAGAATATAAACAGGCTAGCTGTTTGCTCCAGTTTAGGAAATCCTTTGGAGGCAGCTCTATTCTGTTGTATAGGGTCACTATGAGTCAAAACCAGCTTGAAAGTGCAAAAGAACACTATTAAAAGCCAAAAAGAAAAAGAAATCAAGTTGATTTCAACCCACAGTAAACCTATAGGACAGAGTGAAACTGCCGCTTAAGCCTTGGAGACTGGAATCTTGATGGAAGCAGCTGCCTTGCATTTCTCTCCCTTGGAGTGGTTAGTGGGTTTGAGTTGTTAACCATGTAGTTAGCTCAAATACTTAACCCAGTATGCCACTAAGGTTCCTAAGGAGGCTTCTCAACTATTAAATGTAATGACAGAAGATTATTTTCTCCGCTTTGCAATGACACTGTGTTCAGGCTGTGTCGGGAGTGTGATAGTTCCATATGATAAGCACTGGACTGCAAACCACAAGATCTGTGGTTTAAGCCTGCCAGCCCCACCACAGGAGAACGATGAGTCTTTGTGCTCTTACAATGATTTAATGCCTTTAAGGTTACTATGGGTCTGAACCGACTCAAAAACACTTAACAACAGCAAACAGCAACATGCTGTCGAGACTATCTAGTTTGTTTTGGTCTCACGACAGTGGAGGTGAGAGTTCACATGGCTCTTTAGACCTTTGAACTAATTGTTTCCTTGCACCTTTGAGTTTCTTCAATATTCTTTGCTCCAGACAGGGAGAGAATAGTAATTGCAATTCAGTGGATGCTCACAGTCTAAGACTCCAGCTCTTCCTCACTAAAGTAGGTTGTAGAGCTTTGTCTTTGTGAACTATATTAAGCCAATGGACCTAAGTGTCCTCTGAGAGCATGTTCTTGAACTCCCACCCACAATGATTAATTCCTCAAGATGTCTGGTTATGACTAAGAAGTTTTCACTAATTTTGTCCCCATATGTGCTCCTAGGAATCTTGGTATGGCACTGTAAGATAAACACTGGGCTACATACTACAAGGATGGCAGTTCAAACCTGCAGCTGACCCTTGGGACTCCTATAGAGGGTCACTATGAGTCAGAACCCACTCGTAGGATAAGCATTGGACTGTGAAATACAAACTCAGTAGTTCGAACTCATCATAGAAGAAAGATGAGCTTTTTTGTTCCCATAAAGATTTGTAGCCTCAGAAACTCGGTGTATAGTTGCTATGAGTTGGAATGGACTCTTGGCAATGGTGAGTGTTCTCTTATAATCCTGGATATATTTGAATTGCATATAAACACATATCCAGAAATATCTTCTCTAAAACCTATATATGTTTATGGGCATATGGAATCCTGGTATGGTACTGTGGGATAAAGGATAGGATCACAAGGTCAGTTTGATCCACAAGGTCAGTAGTTCAAACTCACCAACCACTCCTTGGAAACTCTACAGAGTTGGTATGAGTCGGAACCAACTCGACGGCACTTAACAATCCCATTTACCTTCTCACCAGTGTTCAGCTTGTGTGTCCATCTGGGTGTCCACTCAGATATTGTTTCTATTGTTGTTGTAGAATTGGATATGTAAAAGTATTTACCTTTGCTGCCATTAACTCGTGTTTTCCTCCTAGTGTCTTCCTTTACCTGGATCATTTTATGCTGACCTCCCTTTTATTGTATATTGCCTGTCCTTTCACCAAAGTTAATATTGTCTACCTCCCAGTAATTGATCTGTCCTCCATTCTCCTCCCATCCCTGGTAAATTCAAAGAATGATCATTTTTGAGAGTAAGCCTTTTCTTGATGTTTTACAATTATATTATATTTGCCTAATTTCAGTTAGAATAATGTTCTCTAAAGGTGCTCTGGTAACGAGCTGGGCTGCTAACCACAGGGTCAGTAGTTTTTATCTACCAGCTGTTCCATGGGAGAAAGCTGAAACTTTCTTTCCTATTAAGATATATAGCCTCAGAAACCCTGTACAGGGTCATGATGAGTCAGAACCGAATTAATAGCGTACCACCACCATCACTAATGTCCTTTAGGTACATCTGTGGTATGAACCGTTTGTCAAATTCATTGTCGCTCTTTAAGGTTGTATAATATTCAACTGTGTGCAGTTATACAATATTTTGTTTATACATCTATTCATTGTTGGGTATTTAGGTTGTTTCCAATTTGGGCTGTTGTGAATATGGCTGCAGGGAACACACAAAGAACGTTGTTGTTTTGGTTAGCAACTCTAACGTCTAATGATCACAGCATTTCTTCATGTGCTTGTTAGCTGCCTGTATGTCTTTGATGAAGTGTCTGTTCATGTCCCCTTCCATTTTTTATGGGACCCTTTGTGTTTTTGTGGATTTGTTGAAGTTTCCTATAAAGTTTAGTCCCTTTTCTAATAAATCATTGTGATTTTTCCCCTCAATCTGTAGGTTCTCTTTTTATTCTTCTGGTGATTTTTTTGCTTTATAAAAATGTTTAATTTTTAGGAGGGCCCAGTCATCCAATTTGTCTTATGCTGTTTGTGCATTAAATATGTTTGATAGATTATTCATACCATGTATTAGGCCACCAAATTTGCTCCTAATTTTTACTCTGATGATTTTATATTCTTAAATTATAAATTTAAGTATTTGATCCATAATCAGATAGTTTCTATATAAGATGAAATATATGGTGGTGGTTATGTGCTGTGGAGTAGGTTCCGACTCATGGCAACTCTATACAGGGTTTCCGAGGCTGTAAATCTTTACAGGAACAGAAAACCTCATATTTCTCCTGTGGAACATCTAGTAGTTTCGAACTGCTGACCTTGAGGTTCACAGCCCGATTTGTAACCACTATGCTACCAGAGCTCCTTAGGTGAAATATATAGATCCTATTTATTTTCTTTATTTGCAATTGCTACCCAGTTTTGCCAGCACCATTTGTTAAAATGACTATATCTTCCCCAGTTAGGGCTTTGACCATTCCTCAACGATCCAATGCGCATAAGTGGAAGATTAACATCTGAGTCCTCAGTTCTCTTCCACTGGTCTATGCATCTGCCCCTGTACTACCAGCAGGCTATTTGGACTTTGGTGGCTGTATTTTGTTGTTGTTATGTGCCATGGAGTCAGTTCCGACTCATAGCGACCCTGTACAGGGTTCCCGAGGCTGTAAATCTTTATGTGAGCAGAAGGCCTCATCTTTCTCCCATGGAACAGCTGGTAGTTTCCAACTGTTGACCTTAAGGTTCGCAGCCCAATTCGTAACCACTACGCTACCAGAGCTCCTGGTGACTGTGTAGTAGGGAGTGTGAGGTCTTCTGTTTTGTTCTTCTTCTTTAGTAGAGTTTTTCTTACCCAGAGTCTTTTTTTCTTTCCATATAAAGCTGATGATTAGTTTTCCATCTCTTGAAAGAAGATGATAGAATCTAGATCAGGATTGCCTTATATCTGTAGAATGCTTTGGGTATTATTGACATTTCTACAATGTTAAGTATTCCTATCCATGAGCATAA
>NW_006408666.1:2782451-2787856 GCF_000296735.1 Chrysochloris asiatica | reverse complement strand
ATTGTCCACAGCTTGTCATGATTCACACAATTGAAAGCATTTGCGGAGTCAATAAAGCACAGGTAACCACATCTTTCTGATATTCTCTGTTTTCAGCCAAGATCCATCGGACATCAGCAATGATATCCCTTGTTCCACGTCATCTTCTGAATCGGGCTGGAACCTCTGTAAGTTCTCTGTCAATGTGTGCTTGTAGCCGTTTCTGTATTACTTTTTGTAAAATTTTACTTTTATCTGGTTTTATAAGTTCCATTAATTTCTACTTATCTTGGAATGTGTTAATTTTGCCATTGTATTTGAGGGGATAATCTTGCTGGATATGCAATTCTTGGTTGGCATTTATAATTTCTTAAGAGGTTTATATATATATATATACTTATAAACCATTGCATTCATGGTTTCTTTGTTTCATTTTTTTCCCAGTACTTAATTCACTTTGTTTATGTATTATCTTTTCTTGACTGCATGCATGTTTCTGTCAAAAAATCAATGCTTAATCTAATTGTTTCTAATTAATATTTTTTTATTCGGCATATATGCCTTCAGGATTCTTTCATTCCTTGGTTTTGGAAAGTTTGATTACATTTCTTGGTGATTTTCTTTGTTGGGTCTTTCCCATTTGTGTATTGTTGAGGCTTGTGAATTTATATCATCTTATCTTTCATGATATCAATGAAGTTTTCTTCCAAAAAATCCTTGGGATTTTTTTCAGTGCTTTTTTTTTTTTTCTTTTTTCTCTTCTTGTTCTGGAATTCATAGCACACATAACTCCTCTTGATGGTATGCCACAAAATTCTTAGGCGTTCATCTTCTTTTGCTTTCTTTTTGCTGATTGTTCTGCTAACAGATTAGTATTGTGAGATATGTGTTCAGTCTCTCTAATTCTGTCTTCCATTGATTCAATTCTAATGTATTATCTATTTCTGAAATTTCAGTTTAATCTTCTGGATTTCTATTTGTTGGTTTTGTATGGCCTATACTTTTCCTTTTATTTCTGAACTGTCACCACTGCACTAATTGTGTCACATCAGGTTGAAATTTTTTTTTATCATTAAATATGTAGATGATTAATTGTATCTGCAAAAATGTCAACAGAGTGGTCAGGCTGATATAAACCTGTAATGCTAAAGATCTTTTAGCCCCCAAAAATGTCTTTTTGGTGCATTTTCAGAGCAACTTTTTGTTGAAAGTTATTTTTTTGTTGGATTTGATTTTTTTTAGTTATTTTATTTTTTGCCTTCCCTTTTAATATGTTTCTGCCCTCTAATTAGTGATTTTCCCTTCCTTCTCCTCCTACTGCATGGTCACCGTAGAAAAATGTTTCTGCTAGTGTGAATGCCTTTCATTGTCTTTTTATCATAGGGGTCTCATGCAACAGTTGTTCTTTGAAGTAAGATTGACTTACTTCATTCATGCTATATGGTGTTTGAAGATTCATCATTATTCTTTCATGTTGCATATTATCCCATATTGTCTATGTCTTTGCTTACCCACTTTCTTTGGTGGACATTTAGGTTGCTCCACATCCCCCCCAGCTTTCTTCCACCCTAAGGAGCTCGAGTAGCATAGTGGTTATGGGTCAGGCTGTTAATCTCAAGGCCAGTGTTCAAAACTACCAGCAGTACCATGGGAGAAAGATGAGGCTTTCTGCTCCTGTAAAGATTTACAGCCTCAGAAACCCTACGCAGGGCCACCATGAGTCAGAACTGACTCCATGGTACACCACCACCCCACCCACCTCCACTGTGAATAATGCTGTCATTAACATGGGTATACACATGAAGGGGCTTCCAAAAGTTCATAGAACATTTTCATTATCTTTATATTTTATATTTTCATGATTTTTTTGGAGTGTCCTTATTTATCTATTTGTGCCATCACTCTTAGTTCTCTAGATATAGATCAAGTATTGGTATTGCTATATCATATGGTATTTCTCTTTTCAATATTCTGGGAAAGTATCATACTATTTTTCACAGTGTTTGTATTTTTTACCATTAGCAATGTCTGATGGTTCCAGTCTCTCTACACCCTTGCTAGTATTTGTTGTTTTTGTTTTTTAACTTTCCTAATATCGCAGCAATAAATGATATCGTTTTGATTTGCATCTTGTGTGGTGCTGTGGGTTAAAGCTCTGGACTACAACGTTGGTTTGAACCACAAGGTCAGCAGTTTAAGCTCACCAGTCACTCCTCGGAAACCTTATATATGGTCTCTATGGGACTGAACCAACTTGACCGCACTTAGCAACAACGGTGGGTAATGATCGCAAGCATTTTGTCACATGTTTGCTGACTGTCTGAATGTCTTCTTAGGTGAAGTGTTTGTTACATTTTGCTCACTTGTTTGAGACATGTTGTCCTGAATTTTTGTAAGACTTAAAATTGTCTCTTTTCTCTAGGACTTTGTAATGTTATTGTATTGACTAATTGATTGTGTGTTGGTTTGTACCCCTCTGATTTTTGTTTAGCTTTGTTTTCAAATCTCCAAAGAGCAGAGCCTGTGAGTTACTCTGGTTGGTAGTGTGGAACTACTGCATTGCTCATCCTGAATCATTGTGAATTGCAGGTGGATTCAGTAGTGGTTGGAAATGTGGGCACAAGCCCCTGATCTTCATTATGCAGAGTTGGTCAGGATAGCCGGGTTTGGTGTTGACCACTGTCTGTCTTCAATCTGGTGGTGCTGGAGTGGATAGTGATGGGGTTGTTTTTGTTGTTATATGCTATGTAGTTGATTCAACTAAGAGTTGTCCCAGCTAATTGGGAAGGTCACACATCTCTGGTCTCAGATCACTGGTGTGCGTTCCAGTATAGTCCGGGGCAAGCAGAACCAGTTATCTGCGTCCTGCTCCAGTTGTCATACTACTGCCAATAATTCAAAATGGCAGCTCTATCCCAGTTGGCAGTTTTCATTCAGTCCTTCCTGTTGTTTGTATTTGATCTGCTTCTTCATGCTTTTATCCCAGGACCATCATCATCTGTATCTGATTTACTTGGTTTCTAAAGTCTTAGTTGTAGAGTATCTGGGTAATCTATCTGCCTAGTCTGCCATCTTGGAACCTCCTCCTCTTTCATTATTTTAATAGGATAATGCACTGGACTGCAAGGTGGGTTTGAACTGCAAGATCAGTGGTACAAATTCACTAATTGCTCCTCGGAAACCCTATATAGGGTTGCTATGGGTTGGCACACACTCAATGACACTTAGCTACAACAACAACAAATGTTTTTTACTTACAAATATAAGGTTTTCCAGAATGTGCTTTGACTTGTTGGCAGCAATATCTAATGGACCACACAGCTCTTGAATGTAGTTAGCTCTCTGTTTAATTGTCTTTTGAAAATATTATCATAAAAGTGCATAATTTCTCCCTAAGCCAACAAAACCAGTGTTTGTGATAGTAACAGCAAGAGGTAAAGGAATGACATTGACTTGGAAATGAAACAAAAGGTTGTTAAACAACACAAAAGTGGAGAATCAGTGATATTGCTCACACTTGAAACATGTTCACACAACCTCCAATTCATATAATATTGTATTTCACAGAACATAGTGTGGACATTAAGACATGCAAAACAGATTTTTCTAGTTCAAAAAAAGGTGTATGATTATGCTTTATTTCAAATTGGCTGTAAGTTTTATTTTTCCCTGGATACTCAAAAATATGTCTTAGAAAAGATTTACTGAGGGGAAAAGATACTGGTACAGAGTCGGGTAAAACTGAAATCTCAGTATCTGGATACAAGTGATTCTCCTTCCACCATATTACATTCAGCAGTCACATTCTTCAAAGATGATAAAAGGTTGAATAAACAATTTTCTTATCAAATTTTGACAACTACCACATAAAGGAAAATATTTATTTTGGAAATTTTGTTTGTTCTCCCTTCAGAGAATTTTCAACCTTTCTAGTCTTGTGACTAAAGGACCTGATCAAGTGTCAAGTCCTTTGTCTTCCTTGAAATGCAGTCCAACCTTAATAGCCAGCCTGACTTCCCAGAGAACTTTGGTCTGGACCCGAGTACCACCTGGTGCCATCCTAAGCTAGCTGTAAGCACCAGGAATGCAAACAGGAATCTGACCCAAACAGGTGTTCTGCATCATGGGTTCTGTGCCTTCTCACTTGTCCCCTGAATAGTCCGTGGAAAGTTTCCTTGCCTTTGCACAAGCCCGGGTACACCATCTGACCTCAGATTGGACAAGGTAGCCCCAGCCAAATTTAGATGCATGAATACTGTGTGCCATTAACGGATGGTGCAAACAGGGCATGTGGTTCACATCTCCCCAAGTCCTGCTGTGCTCCTTCTGACAAGCACTCAAAGCTATGAAGATGTGTCCATTCCACTCAGCACCAGTCAAGCAACTAAGCACATTCCCACCAAGGACATCAATCTCAGATGCCAAAGCCCGGTGATTTGAATTGCAAATAGCTGGTCATGGTGACATTTCACCACTGGGAGCAGAACCTGAGGCATTCTCATCAAAATGATGTTAGTGTGTAATGAATTTATAATTATCATTTTAAAATAAAATTTATAAATAAACACTCGAAACTTTTAATTTTTTTTTTTTTCTGTTTTAATTTCTATTGAAAGACATGAGCCCTGACAGGCTAATTGTTCTAATTTTAATAATATAAACATTAAATGTTGCTTTATAGGATTATTTTGAATGTTAAATGAGATAATACAGGGGCCAGCACCTGCGAGAATTTGTCAATTTGTGTATTACACAAGCGATATTAACTATTTTATAGTCTGAGCCTAGTCATGGATTGGATTATGTGTTCCCAAAAGATACATCGAAGTTTTAATCTAAACATCAGTGAACATGACCTTGTTTAACAAGATCACACTACCTAGGAAGTCAATGTATAATTAGATGATAATAGCATCTGATTCTTAATCAGTACCTACTGTTTGCAGGTCTCTGGGTTAAGTTCTATAATCCTGGCATGGTGCTATAGGTTAATACACTGGACTGCAAGGTTGGTTTGAATAGCAAGGTCAGCAGTTCATGCTCACCAGCCTCTCTTCAGAAACTCTGTACAGGGTCTCTGTGGGTCAGAACCAACTTGATGACACATAACAACAATGACAACAAAGGCTCAATCCTTAGGATCCTTTCATAACCTGTGGGACATATGTTGTTGTTGCTAAGTGCCATCAAGTCAGTTCTGGCTTTTATCGACCCTGTATAGGGTTTCCAAGGAATGGGTGGTTTTGAACCACCAACCTTGCAGGTAACAGTCCAGTGCTTATCCTACATCTTCACATCAGAACTCTTGTGGTACACACATCACAACCACAATTATTAGCCTCTCAGGTTTCTTGCCATCACACATCTGTCAATTTGTCATGCTGTGGTGGCTTGTGAGTTGCTGTGATTCTGGAAGCTATGCCACC
>NW_006408666.1:2781036-2782017 GCF_000296735.1 Chrysochloris asiatica | reverse complement strand
TTTTAGCTTCTTGTAGTAAAGTTTTGTAGGTTTTTTTTAGATAACATATGATCAAGAACAAATGAAGTGGAATAAAGACGTTTAAGCAACACTGAAGGCTCCAGAAATAGAATACCAATTGAGATGGTGCACCAAATTGATCCAGGGATACAGGTTCTCACTTGTATATGCCAAGAAATGTGGAAGAGAGCTACCTACTAATTGACTGGAAGAGATCTATATTTGTACCTGTGCACATTCCAAAGAAAGCTGGTCCAACAAAATGTGGAAATTATTGAACAATCTCACTAAAACCATTTTTCATGTATCCACAATACACACCCATGGAAGCAGCAGCCAAGAAATCAATGTATTGCATTGACCAAATGGTCTGCAAAGGATTTCTTTAAAGTGTTAAAGAGCAAAGATATCACTCTGAGGACTAGGGTGTGCCTGACTGAAAACCATGGTATTTTCAATCACATATCATACGAAAGCTAAGTAAGGAATAAGGAAGACCAGAGATGAAGCAACACATTTGAATTACAGTATGGGTGAAGAATATTGAATGTGACATGGATGTCCCAAAGAACGATGATCAAATCTATTTTGGAAGAAGTGTAGCCAGAATGCATTTTGGAAGTGAGCATGATGAGACTTGGCCACGTGTACTTTGGATGTGTTACCAGGATGCATCCACCACCCCTCCCCTGGAGAATGCCATCAAGCTCAGTGAATTCAAGGGGTAGTTAAACAGAGGAAGACTCCCAAAAAGGTGGATTGACACAGTGGCTGCAATAAAGCGTACAAACGTCAGTAGGGAGGACTGTGAGGATGGTGAGGCACCAGGCAGTGTTTCATTCTGTTGTACTCGGGATCGCTTCAAGCTGGAATCAACTCAGGGACACCTAACAACAGCTCTTATTGTGGAGTTGTTGTTTGTTTTAAAGTTTGGGGTTCAATTTATGTATTTGGAGGTGTTTACTATTTATTATGCCTATA
>NW_006408666.1:2779269-2780936 GCF_000296735.1 Chrysochloris asiatica | reverse complement strand
ACCAGTTAATACCACTATTATTCAAATTTACAAACCAACCACTAAAGCCAGTGAGAATGAAATAGAAGAATTCTACCAACTTCTTCAATCTGAAATGGATCAAACATGCAATCAAAATGCATTGATCATTAGTGGTGATTGGAATGCAAAGGTTCAGAGCAAAGAGGAAGCATTAGTAGTTGGAAAATATGGCCTTGGAGATAGATATGATGTTGGAGATCACATGATAGAATTCTGCAAAATCAGTGATTTGTTCATTTCAAATAACTTCTTCAGATAGCATAAAAGATGACTATAAACATGGACCTCATGAGATGGAATACATAAAAATCAAATTGACAACATCTGTGGAAATTGATGATGGAAAAGCTCCATATCATCAGTCAAAACAAGGGCATGGACAGATTGTGGAACAGACCATCAGTTGCTCATATGCAAATGCAAATTGAAGCTGAAGAAAATGAAAACAAGTCCACGAGAGTCAAAATATGACCTGGAATATATCCCAACTGAATTTAGAGATCTGAAGAACAGATTTGGTATATTAAACACTAACGACCAAAGACCAGAAAAGTTGTCAGATGACATCAAGAACATCATACAGGTAGAAAACAAAAAGTCATTAAGAAGAAAAGAAAGAAGGAAAAGGTCAAAATGGATGTCAGAAGAGACAGTGAAACTTGCTCTACAGTGTAGAGATGGTAAGCCAAATTGAAGCCATGAGGAGGTACAAGAGCTGAACAGAAACTTTCAAAGATCAGCTCAAAAATATAAAGTCAAATATTACAACAAAATGTGCAAAGATCTGGAATCAGAAAACCAAAAAGGAAGAACATGCTCAGCATTTCTCAAGCTGGGGGTTTTCAAGAAAATGTTCAAGCCTCAACTTTCATTATTGAAGGATTCTCTGGGCAAATTATTGAATGATGCAGAAAGCATCAAAAGAAGATGGAAGGAATACACAGAGTCACTGTACCAAAAAGCAATGGTTAATGTTCAACCATTTCAAAAGGTAGCATATGATCAAGAGCCAATGATACTGAAGGAAGAAGTCCAAGGTGCATTGAAGGAATTGACAAAGAACAAGGCACTAGGAATTGATGGAATAAAAACTGAAAACTCTCAAGAAAGTGAGGCCGCACAGGAGACAATCACTTATCTCTGCCAACAGATTTGGAAGACAACTATCTGGCCGACTGATTGGAAGAGGTCCATATTTGTACCCATTCCAAAGAGAGGTGACCTAATGGTATGCAGAAATCATCAGATGATATTTTTGATATCCCATGTGAGTAAAGTTTTACTAAAAGTAATACAGAAACACTACAAGCATACATTGACAGAGAACTTCCAGAGGTTCAAGTTGGATTCAGAAGATGCCATGTAACAAGGGATATCCTTGCTGATGTCTGATGAATCTTGGCTGAAAACAGAGAATATCAGAAACATGTTTACCTGTGCTTTTATTGACTATGCTAAGGCTTTTGATTGTGTGGATCATGAAAAGCTATGGACAACATTGCCAAGTATGATTATTCTGGAACATTTAATTGTGCTCATGAGGAATCTGTACATAGACTAAGAGGCAGTTGTTTGAACAGGACATGCCAACACTGAATGGTTTAAAATTAAGAAAGGTGTGTGACAGGGTTATATTCTTTCACCAT
>NW_006408666.1:2770704-2778134 GCF_000296735.1 Chrysochloris asiatica | reverse complement strand
TAAAAGCCAAGACTGTAAAATTCCAAACAGGCAAAGTTCTTCCCCCAGAGAATTCATTCGAAGTAAATTGGGTAGCTCCCTGGTCTCTGTTCTAAGGACAATAGGAATGCCCTCCCTAAAGAGACCCAGGTACCTTTTTTCCTGAAGAACCGGGGCTAGGCAGCCGACACAATGGAAATCCTCCCAATCCTCCTTTTCCTCCCCTCATTTGATGCTAGGTGCTAAAAGGTATGTTAATTAAGCTTGAGAAACCACGTTGTGGTCGTGAGATTCGAACCTGCAAAGTATGATGTAAAATTGCCTGAATGTCTGGAAAAGTAAGATTGACAACTGTACCTTGTCTTAGTCCCGCCCAGCTTTGTGTATAGTTCCTCCTATAAAAGGAAGGCGCAGAACGAATCCAGGTGTATTACGACTGGCAAGACGTGCGGTACAGCCTGCAGGGGGCTCAGTCTACCTTTGCAACCATACTGCCTGCTTAGCCAAGATGTACTCTGCAGGATATTACAGCCTTCGTGGCTGAGATGTTTGCAATGTAGGATCTGCCTGATGCCAGTCCAGCGTTCACTCGTTCACTCTGGTCTCGGGTGCCTCTTTGTCTCTATCTTTGTCTCTTTCTGTGTATTCTTTCTATATCTTTACCGCCGCCAGGTATCTCCTCCTCGTGAACCAAACACCCATGTCGAGGCCAGTCCCCGGCAACAGGTTTCTTGGGAAGGTGTTACCCCAGCTTTAGCATCTTCTACTCCCTGGTGTAGAGCTGTATAAATATGTGAATATGAATATGATCCTGTTTATTTGTTTGCTCATTTTTACAGATGTTATTAGTATTTAATAATGTCTCAGTCTTAATCTTAACCCCTTCTGCATGGCAGTGTTGGTGGTTGTTTTCTGTGGAGTCAGTTCTTACTCATAACAACCATGTATAGGGTTTCTAAGGCTATAAATCTTTATGGGAGCAGAAAAGCCTCATCTTTCTTTCATGGAAAAGTTGGAAGATTTGAACTGCTGACCTTGCGGTTTTCAGTCCACTTTGTAATCCAGTTTGCTGCCAGTGCTTCTTATCCTTCTGAGTTGTTGCTAAGTCCTTCGAGTCAGTTCTGACCCATAGAGACCCTGTATAGAGTTTCTGAGGAACAGCTGGTAAGCTTGAACCAAAAGACTTATGGTTCAAACTGACTTTGCAGACAGTACTTTAACCCTCAGTGCCACACCAGGACTCCACCCTTCTGAGCAGTGTCTTATAAAAGAGAAGGGCAGATGCCACAACAATTGCACACACACAAACACACACACTCAGGGAAGACTGCCTGTGATGATTCATCTAGCAGCCAAGGAACACCAAGAACTGTTGAGGAATACAGAAACTGATCAGAAGACTAACTTGGCAATCTGCTTCCAACAGGCCCCAGCCTTGAAAGCAACGTGAAGTTGTTCTACTCTGCACACCTGGGGGTGCCATGAGTCTGAATTGACTAAGCAAAAAGTAATAGAATCTATAAAGGTTTAAAGGGATCTTCCCCAAGAGCCGAGCTGAGAGAGCATAGTGCTGTCAATTGCAACATCTAGACTCAAAATTGTGAGACAGTAAATTTCTGGCCTTTCAACCTATTCACTTTATAGTATTTTGTTGTGACAGCTGTAGGAAACTAACACAAACCCTGGCTGCAATTTATCATTTTGTGTTTGTTTTCCATTAGAGTTCTTGTCCTATTATATTGTTGACATTAGGTGTCGTGGAGTTGGATGTTCCCATGTGATTGAATAGAACGTGTCTATCATGTTTTCTAGGCTCCATCTTTACATAAAAAGATCACTAAGTCTTCTTTTCTGCTGAGCCACTGGGTGTGTTTGAACAACTCTTGTATTTTGGGTAGCATTTATGCCTCCAGGACACCTGTTGTCCTGTAATTGCTCATCTTTGTTTGTTTGGGACTGTTGAGTCAGTTCTGACTCATAGCAACCCTACATCCAACAGAACCGTAGCATTGTCTGCCTCTGTACCATCCTCACATCCTACACATGGTCCTATTGTTGCAGCCTCAGTGTTCACTTATTTTGTGGAGAGTCTTCCTCTTTTTTTGCTGACCTTGTTTACAAGGATAATGTCCTTCTCCAAGGACCAGACTTTCATGAGGACTTGTCCAAAGCATATGAGACAAAGTCTGTCCATTTTTTCTTCTAAGGAGTATTCTGACTAATTATCCCAAACAAGATTTGTTCATTCTTCTGGCCACACCATGGTATATTAGAATGTTTAATGTCTTTCACCAACACCATAATTCAAAAGCATCTATTTTTCATTGATTTTCCCTATTCATTATCCAGCTTTCACATGTATATAAAGTTATTGAGATACCATGTATTGGATCATGTGCACCTTAATCCTTCAGATGACAGTTTTGCTTTTCACACCTTAAAAAAGGTCTTTTGCATCAGGTTTGTCTATTGTAATGTTATTTGATTTCTTAACTGATGTTTCCATGGACATTGGTTGTGGATACAAGTAAAATTAAATCCTTGACAGCAGCAGTATTTTCTCTGTTTGTCAAGATGTTGCTTCTTGGTCCAGTTGCGAGGACCTTTGTTTCCTTTATGTGAAGGTGACAACCATGGAGAATGCTGGACTCTTCAATCATCATTGATCAGTACGTCAAGGATTTTCTGATTTTAGCAAGCAAGGTTGTATCATCTGCATATCACAATTTGCTAATGAGTCTACTTCCAATCAGAATACAGCATTTTCTTCATGTAATCCAGTTTTTGGATTATTTGCATTAGGCAAATCTGCTGCATAAGACTTCTTTAAAGTGTTAAAGAGCAAAGATATCAATTTGAAGACTAAGGTATGCCTGACCCAAGCCATGGTATTTTCAATAATCTCACATACAGGAAAAAGTTGGACAGTAAATAAGGAACATAGTAGAATTGATGCGTTTGAGTTATGGTGTTAGAGGAAAATATTGAAAGCATTCAATATTAATTCAATTAAGTGTTCTGGGATTCCCATTCTCTGAAATTTTATGCATACTTTGTTATGATCCTCCTAGTTGAATTCCTTTGCAAAATCAATAAACCACAGGTAAACATCTTTCTAATAGCCTTTGCTTTCAGCCAATACCCTTCTGGCATGTAATCACTCTTCCTCTTCTGTCGTCTCAATGTAGCTTGAATTTCTGATAGTTCTTATTGATGTATTGCTGCAACCATTTCTGAATTATCTTCAATAACATTTTACTTGTATGTGCTACTGACATTGCTTGATGACTTCTGAATTTTGTTGGATCACCTTTTCATGTAATGGCCACAGATATAGATCTCTTCCAGTCAGTTGGTCCAATCCCTTCTAGTCATATAGTCTTCCATATTCCTTGGAGCTCTGATAGCATAGTGGTTACTAATCGGGCTGCAAACCTTAAGGTCAGCAGTTCGAAACTACCAGCTGTTCCACGGGAGAAAGATGAGGTTTTCTGCTCCCATAAAGATTTACAGCCTTGAAAACCCTGTACAGGGTTGCTATGAGTCAGAACTGACTCCACGGCACATGGCATAACATAACATAACATAACATAACATAACATAACATAACATAACATAACATAACATAACATAATATATGTTCACTATGGATTGGCCAAGTGGCAGCATCGATGGACTCAAGTGTGGCAACAGTAGCGAGGTTGGCCCAGGATCGGACATTGTTTCGTTCTGCTGTGCATAATGTCTCTATGAATTGGTGCTGACTCGATGGCACCTAACAACAACAAATGTTCACTATAGATGAGTGAGCATTTCCAGCATTCCATCTGATTGTTGAAACATTAAATTTGGTATTCTATAGATTAGGCTTTTTTTTGTAATACCTTCAGTACAGATTAATACTATTATGTTGTTGTTGTTAACTACCATCGAGTAGTTTACGACTCATGGCGTCCCTCTATAGGGTTTCTGAGGAGCAACTGGTGAGTTTAAACTGCTGACCTTATAGTTTAAACTGACTTTTGAGGTCAAGTGCTTATCCTATGACACTGCACAAGGACTCCAATTATAGAGGTTCTCAAAATGTGGTTCACTGGAGTTTTAAATACCATTTGAGGGCTCTGTAAGGTCAAACTATTTTTATGTTGTTTTTGTGCTGGGAAGTGATGTTGAGTGGGTTCCAACTCACAGAGACCCTGTAAAGTGTTTCTGAAGCTGTAAATCTTTCCGGGGGCAGAAAGCCTCTTCTTTCCGGGGCCGAAATCCTCACTTGTGGATATCTCTGTGAAACTAATTCCACCAAACTTAACAACAACAATGCATCTACCTTTTTTTTTTTTTTCTTTTCTGGATCCTAGGTCAGTAACTATACTCAGTAAAAGTTCAATATGTCTGTCCTGAGAAAACAAAGAAATTAATTCTTATTTACATTTAGAGATGTATCTACCACCTAAAATGTAATCTACTTACTGCACACATTTCTTGAATACTTTTGTCTTCTTGTGACATCCCCCTATGCTTTATATGAATCAGCTGATCACTCTGGTGTCTTTAAATTGAGAATGCTAGCAGGGACATATTCTGTTTCCTGTGGTAATGTAGGGGTCCTAAGCACTGCCTGACTGTGAGAAAGCCCTGTGGTACCCATCCTGGGTTGGAACTGTAGTTCTGCTTCTTTTGGTAACAGCAACATCACAGATCAGTGCTATCTCATAGTTTTGTTTGCACAGAATCAATCAATGCATACTGCTACATTCTGGTGGTATTCCCAAAATGCTTGTGGAGGAATTCTAAACCAATATCCAAACCACACCCATTGTTGTGGAGTTGATTTTGGCTTATGGGAATAGAAAGCCTTCTGGAACTGCACCACTGGGTGAGTTTGAACCACCAACCTTTGAGTTAATAGTCTAGTTAGTTGTTGTTGTTGTTAAGTGCTGTCAAGTCGATTCCGACCCATAGCGACCCTGTATATGGTTTCTGAGGCTGTAAATCTTTACGGGAGCAGAAAGCCTCATCTTTCTCCTGCAGAACAGCTGGCAGTTTAGTTAGTAGGTTAGATTAATAGTCTAACACAACCCATTTGCTCCCTCAACCATTTGTTTCCTGATGTTTTCCACCCTTCCTAATTTCTGGTGCAATTTAGGTACCAACACCTTCTGACACTTCTGAGCCTTTACCTAAGCTACCTCCTTCTTCTAACAGTTTTTGCCCTTTTCTCTGCCTATCAAATTCTACTTTCAAGACCCTAATTTAATGTCATATTTCCATAAAACTAGTAAGGATTAATCTCCCTTCCTCGGGGTTCTTAGTACTTATCACAATCTATGGGACTGAAGAGACAAGCTTTTCCACTGCACTGTAAGCTCCTTAAGGATAGGAAATACGTCTTACTCATTTCTCTAAAAAAACCGCAGGGCTCTTAATAGGAACGCACTAAAAGTGCTTGAATCTCTTTCATTTGAAGTTGATCTCATCCTTCCTGAGCATTTTTTTTTTTTTTCATATTTTTATACAGTCACATAAGAAAAAAATCTTAGTGTGCATATGTCCCACAAAAGCAATACAGGTTCTATGAAATATTTCCAAAAGGAAAAAAGGGGAACCTTTATCCTCTTGGGCTGCATATCTGGATTCTCTTGATGCGCTTGACAACTAGCATTTCCCTGTTACCGGTAATAACCATGGACGTTCAGTGGGCAGATAACATGCAATGAAGTGAATGCTTGCTGGGTGCAAAGATCTGTGCTAGGTACCAAGATCTGTGCTAGGTACCAAGGTTACAAAGCTCTAGACCTACACTGCAGGCCCCAGAGAACAGAGTCCTTTCAAAACATAAAGTAAACTACCATGGAGTGGCTGGTGGTCTCGAATGGCCCACCTTGTGGCTATCAATGAGTCAGAACTGATTTCAAGGCACTTAACAACAATAATATACTTACCTTCGTGTCCCTGGGCCCTAGGTCAGTAGGTCTGCCTAGTAACACAATCTCACTATGAGATTGGCTGGTTGATGCGGACGATTACTGGGAAAGTTAGCCAAGCAGTAGTGTCTTGAACACCATACAAATGAGTTTGACATTTTTGCCAGGTAGAGTTCTAAAGCATAATTCAACGGAGAGTTGTAGCAATGGGGTGACTCTCAAGGAAATGAATCACAGGTTACAAATCAAATGCCATCAGTGCTGCTCCGAAACCACAGGACTGATACCACCGAAGAGAAAAACAGCATACTAACACTACACAAATTGCATCTCTAAACGGGTTGTCACTTAATGTAACAATTTGATATTGACGTTTTGCTGAAATATATCATAACTTTTGTTGTTGTTCAATGCCTTCGAGTCAGTTCCGATTCATAGTGACCCTGTATAGGGTTTCCGAGGAGCAGCTGGTGAGCTTGAACCGCTCTTGTGGTTCAAACGCCCTTGCAGTCCAGTACATGATGAACCCAGAGGGCCACATCCTGACCCTTAAGCACTGCAAAATTGGGTCGGAAAGAGCCCACATGCAAGGGGTCTGGCATGTCTTTCTGAATTTCCAAGAGAATCTCAAATGTTTTTCTTTCTCAGGGAAATATAGTATTCCCCCTCAGTCCAAAGTTCGTTTTTATTATTAAGTATCTATAAACAAATACAGTTCTGGCAATCGCTGCAGAAGAGGAAAAGGCTGATGCGGTTAATAAAAATTTCACTTTTTACTCAGCCTCTCTTTTACCAGGATTTCACAGCTGTTTCATGTTCCATCGCGTTCTTTAGTAGCACTACATTTTGTTCATCTTTGGGCAAAACAGAAATTCCGCTTTGGAACATGGCTTTCTGTCTGAACTGAATGCTCTGTTTTAAGCATTAAGACTTTTGGGTCCCCATTTTCCAGTCGCTCTCCATTTAAAGCAGCAACAATCTCCCAAGGGCACTCAAGTATATGAAGTTACACTCTCTACAATTAATGAAACACATTAATATCATTAAACTTTTCTCTACTTCTCTTCCCAAAAAAATTGTAAGTAAGATTTTCAGACATCTCTGCTTTATGCTGCAAAGTCAAAAGAAAGATGATGAATAAAAAGGACATAAATGAACAATATCTTCAACTACAGCGGGGGTGTGGGAAATTTTTTATAACAATCTCAGTCCTAGATGCCCTTTCTTGATAAATTGTGTTGACCTGAGACTAAATTGGTTTAGTAGACGTTTCTTAAAGACACAGCTTGTTAATTTGCTTTTATATTAAACATTTAATTTAATTTAGTATATTTGCCTGATGTTAGATTTATTCTGGAGAATATTTTCTCTATTTCTCCATAAGAGTAAATGCTAATTTTGATAGTAGCTAGAAGTGGGGGGGGGCGGGGGGGAAATGACTATATTCTAATACTACAGATAGCTCTGGTAGCGTAGTGGTTACGAATCGGGCTGCGAACCTTAAGGTCAGCGGTTCGAAACTACCAG
>NW_006408666.1:2766575-2770604 GCF_000296735.1 Chrysochloris asiatica | reverse complement strand
CGCTATGGGTCGGAACCGACTCGACGGCACTTAACAATAACAACAACAGATACATGTGCAAATTAAATTCACATGTATTCATGAAAATGGGGAATTATGTCAAAATTTTAGACCTGTGTTGTGCTGTGGGTTAATGCGTGAGACTTCAAAGCCATTTGAACTGCAAGATTGACTATTCAAGCTCAACAGTTGTTCCTCGGAAACTCTATACAAGGTCGCTATGGATCGGAATCGACTAGACGGCAGTTAACAACAAAAACAATGTCATCAGTGGACCAACACATTACTGATAGTTATGAATCCAATTATTATAATTTTCCAATTTATAAAAGTTCTTAGTAGTCATGCTAAGACACAATTTTAATGTTAGGAAAAGCAACACATAGAAAGTAAAATTCAAAACAATATAATTTGTCATTATTTATTTATACTTTGTCTTGACCCAGAAATTGATTTCAAGCAATTTTACACATGGATGCCAGTGAAATTCAGCCTCTGATTATCTTGAACACTGCTGTTGTTGTTAGGTGTCATCGAGTCGGTACCGACCCATAGTGACCTTATGGACAGCAGAACAAAACACTGCCTGGTTCTGGACCAACCTTGCTATTGTTAGCACACTTAAGTCCATTGATGCTGCCACTTGACCACTCCGTCTCATTGGGGATCTTCCCTGTTTTCTCTGACCCTCCATCTTACCAAACATGATATCCTTCTCCAGTGACTGGTCCCTCCTGATAATATGTCTGAAATATGAGAGATGAAGTTTGGCCATCTTGTCCTCCAAGGAGCACTCTGGCTGCACTTCTTCCAAAACGGATCTATTGGTTCTTTTGGCAGCTCATGGCATTTTCAATATTCATTGTTTCATACATTCATCAACCTCCTGTGTGCTAAGCACTGTGTTGGAATCATGGATATAATTTGGAATAACTGAGTAAAATAAATACCCATACACAACACACTGAAGATATAATTAAATTGTCCACTCAGCAGATATACCTTTCTAATTATGCTTTTCTTAAGCCAATATTAAAATTAGTTAGCATTTCCAAAGCCACTCTTGGTGGGGGAAGTGACTTTGCTGACTTGGGAATGAACATTTCAAGCTCTCCAGGCTTTTTATACACTGAAAGGACTGAAGCAGCTTCTACTGTAGAAAGTGGTGTAGAAAGTGGTTTCTTTCTGCTGTAGAAAGAAACGATTTACTGCTGCACTCATTCCTAGTGTGTTAGGCTGTAAGCAGGAGATCCCTGGCTGTCAGATGATGTCTTTCAGATGGGAAGTCAAGATGATCATTAAAGCACCCATGGTATGTATCACCCGGGCAGAATGGTTGTTAATTCTAATGATTCTGGCTGCTTTCCAAGCCAGGACGCCATGTGCTACCTCTCCTGAACAGTCCCCTGAAATTTCAGCTGAAGAAGTTGCTTTCAGTCACCGTTGTAGTTTATCTGGAATGCCTCTGACAGCTGCTAACCAGATGCCATGTCATACTCCAGACATGACTGATTTCAATAATAGGTATCATAATGTCATTGCAACCATTATTTTGGATTTTAGGTTCAAACAAGCTGGTTTCCTTGGGAATTATCACTATACAATTATTAAGTCTGCTGACTATAATGGCTGTGGTATGATGGAAGTTAAAGTATTTTGGAAATGGTTTAACCAGTAGAATATCTTCTGTTTGACTTAATTTGACAGAAATAAGTATGACTTAGAATGTTTTCTTTTTTCCCAGCCAGCACTTTAAACCATTGTCACGTATGGCCCGAGTCACTATTGCCTTCGTTTTATAACTGAAGACATTGGCAAAAGCATGAGCCCAGGAATTATCGATGGAACACAAATTGAAATCTCTCAACAAACTGATGTGTCACTGGAGGTGTCCACTCATTTAGGTAAAAAATTGGGAAGACAGCCACCTGGCCGATCAATTGGATCAGATCCGTATTTGTGCCCATTTCAAAGAGAGGTGACCCAAAAGAATGATGTAATCATCGAACAGTGTCATTATTATCACATGCAAGTAAATTTTGGTGAAGATAATTAAAAAACGGTTGCAACAGGACATTAACAAATAATTTTTATAAAAATTCAAGCCAGAGTCAGAAGACGGACATGGAACTAGAGAGATCATTATTGACGTCAGATGGATCTTGACTGAAAGCAGAGAATACCAGAAAGATGTTTACTTGAGCTTTATTGACTTCACAAAGCTATTGACTCTGTGTATCATATCAAATGATGTATAACATTGTGACTAATGGGTATGCCAGAACACTTCATTGTATTCATGAGGAACTTGTATTTAGACCAAGAGGCAGTTAATTAAAAAATAACAAGGAGATACTGAATATTAGTTTAAACTCAGGAAAGGTGTGAGCTCCATTGTGGTGTGATTTTACCATACTTTTGCAATCTATATGAAGTCTTGGTAGCATAGTGGATCATGAGCTGAGCTGCTAACCGCAAGATCAGTAGTCCAGATCTACCAATTGCTCTGTGGCAGAAAGATGAGTCTATCTGCTCCCATAAAGACTTACAGCCTTGATAACCCTATATAGTATCACTATGAGTTGGAACTCACTTTGTGCCACACCACCACCATCATCACCACCATTCAATCTGTATGCTGAGAAAAATTGAGAAGGCAGATTATTTGAAGAAGAACATGGCATCAGGATGGGAGATTAACAACCTGTGATATGCAGACGATACAACCTTGCTTGCTGGAAGGGAAGTAGGCTTAAGATATGTACTGATGAAGATCAAAGAGTATAGCCTTCACTATAGATTGTACCTCAATATCAAGAAGACAAAAATCCTTACAACTGGACCAATAAATAACATCAGGATTGAGTGAGGAAAGATTGAAGTGGTCAAATACTTCACTTTGCTTGGATCCACAATCAACACTCATTGAAACAGCAGTCAAGAAATCACATGACATATTGCATTAGGCAACTCTTCTACAAAAGGCCTCTTCCAAGTGATAAAATGTAAAGATATCAGTTTGTGGTTAAGGTGTAACTTACCCAAATACTCCTTAGAAAAGAGAGTGGTGAGACTTCGTATATCTTGTTTTGGATTTATGCATTGACATGTGGCAGTAACACTGGGTTAAGTATACCAGCAGTTGTTCGGATGGCTCAAGACCAGCCAGTGTTCCGTGTGGTGCATAAGGTTGATATGTGTCAGAACTGACTCACACCTTTCAACATGACCTATCAACATGATCATATTTTGGATTATTTAGAAACTAAATTCTATTCATTTTCAGCACTGGCATTTTAATATTTATGCTTACAATTTATTAAATGACAATGAAGGCTGAATGGCATTGGAGGTCATTATTTAACCAAAGTGTTGTAACAATGAGTTCTGTACTAACTTCAGAAGAACGAGTCCTGAAAGGATCCTGTTTTTATATAAAGCACCTTGGGTAATTTTACTACTAGTAGGCAGAGTGCTAAAAAGATAACAAGTGTTTTTCTATTCCTAGCTTTAGCAATAATTAAATTAGATTCCCATTTAACTCAGGTATTGATAATGCACTAACACCACTGTTGTACTCAAGTGAATAAGCAAACTGCAGAAATATATTGAGTGATACATTAAAACTAATCTGGGGAGTCTGTCTCCTTGTAAATTTGCTTAAAATTTAAGGTTTGGTAATTCCAGGGAATACAGAGTCTTGGGGTAATTTTACACAGAGCTCTGGTAGCGTAGTGGTTACGAATCGGGCTGCGAACCACAAGTTCAGCAGTTCAAAACTACTAGCTGCTCCACGGGAGAAAGATGAGGCTTTCTGTTCCCGTAAAGATTTACAGCCTCGGAAACCCTGTTCAGGATCGATGTGTGTCGGAACCGACTCAACAGCACTTAACGACAACATAGTAAATATATTGTGTGTGAAGCATATATAGTCTGCGTTTTTGTTGTTGTTGTTGTCAGGTGCCATCGAGTCGGAACCGACTCATAGCGACCCCATGTACAGCAGAACGAAACAATGTCCGATCCTGG
>NW_006408666.1:2753526-2765165 GCF_000296735.1 Chrysochloris asiatica | reverse complement strand
TGGTATCTCTTGAAATGGTTGAACATTAACCATTTCCTTTTGGTACAATGACTCTGTGTATTCCTTCCATCTTTTCTTGATGCACTCTGCATCATTCAATAATTTGCCCAGTGAATCTTTCAATAATGAAAGTCAAGGCTTGAATTTTTTCTTCAGTTCCCCCAACTGTTTCCAGTTAGTGACATGGAAACATAGGGAAACATTCAAGGCAGACCACCTCTGAGGTTCTACTTAGAACTTCAACTTTTTTATTTTAGCAAAATAAAATCATCCATCACATTAAAAATAATTAATGTACTTAATTGAATTTTATTGGCTTTATGAGTTTGTGTAATTTAATTTATGAATTTGTTTTGAATTTTAGTTGTAAGGGAATTATAATCATAAATATTTTGTGCCTAGCTCTCTATTTATAGGTATTTTAGTAATATTATAATGATGAGGTTTAATTTAATGTTATAGTCTCTGAGAATTAATTTATTTATAGGAGACCATACAATTGTCAATTTTCCAGAAAGAAATTACCATATCATTATTGTTTTTCATAAAACATGCAGAAAGAATGCATTGAAGGTTTACTATTTGAAAGACATTGTTATATACAAAAATGAGTAAGACTTGCTTCTTCAATTCCCAGATCAACAAAGTAAACATATACATAAATCAACATAAGGCCATTTTAGAATATATGTTAACTAAGTTAACAGATAATCATCCCTGTTTTTTTCCACATTGACTGAAAGGATAAAAGAGACTTACAAGGTAGCACTGACTTATTTTAGCATTAATTATCTAGAATATATGTTACTTTAAAGGAAAAATTAAAATAGTTCTCAGCACAGCCCCCATCAGGCCCAGATTTAGATCAAGTTTCACTATATTTAGTTCTGTTTATGAGGGGACTCACTAGAAAGAAAGAAGGGAGATAAACCCAAGGAAAATGGCACTTAAATTGATTCTCAGAAGATGAGCAGATCAACAACACACGTTTCAAAGACAGAGTATATGTGGAGTGACCAAGTATAATAAAAAAGCATTTCATGTATTAGGAGCAACAGAGAGCAGTCTAATGTAATAGAAGGAATGAAGACATAATAATGCAGTTATCTAGGTAGGATCAATTTGGGAAAGACTTTGTCAAGATAAGACATTTTGACTTTTATATCTTTCTTCTCTGGGGAACCATCAGCATTTTTGTTTCCCCGCCAGACAAGTGATATGATGAACTCTATGTTGAGAAAAATAGCCTGGATGTCAGGGTGTAGCAATAATTGCAAAAGAAAACAAGGAAGCATAGTAAGGAGTTATAAACGAATGGGCCAAACAAGTGGCAAGACCAAGAGACTCACACAGAGACAGAGCCTTAGATGGAAGGAAGTTGACTGGATGTGACGATTGCCACATATGGAGCATGGAAGGAGAGAGAGGAGCCAAAGAAACCATGAGAAAGAGGGATTTCATTTGCTGTGACAGGGAACATAGGAGGAAAGTATATGTGAAAGAAAAAACTGAGTTACATGGTGCACGTATGGATTGGAAATAGTTTACAATATTTCGACTTTTAATGTACTCCATTTCTCAAACGTCAGTTTAAAAAACTGAATGAATAATCCTTTCTGGAAAGTCATTGTCAGATTATATGATGAAAATGACACACTCAGCACAGAGCATATAGCAATAATTGTAGGTCAAGCTCACAACATCCAGAATCATCATAACCCAAAGGATACTCATCATTCACTGAAGGAAGAGTTTTGAAAGTCTCAGGGATGCTTAACAGAATGTGCAGTGGAACAGAGAGTTTGCAGCCATCCACTTTTCATCCCTGACCTTCACTGACCTTGATCTTCTTTCTTTATTAATCATTTTTAGATTGACCCACTGCGTAAATGTGTCTTAATGCCCCTTTTCTTAAATAGAGGCAGAAGAATTGACTGGGGGCTTTGGAAGTTGGCACAACAAACATTTATCCCAAAATAAAGTGTCTATGGCTGCCAATCCCTCTATCAGCTGCTGAATACACACAGAAGAAGATCTCTGTTCTCAAGTAATTCACAGTCCCGTGGTGTCAACGAATAAGAAAATAAAATATTATAACATAGTGTGATAGCTACTATGCTAGAGCCTTATCTAGAATATTGTATAATCTTAGAGAATGAATACATAATATAGCTTTGTTGGGAATCTCAGGAAGAGTTCAAGAGTGGTAATATATTTATTGAGTCCAATGAAATGAGTGATATCATGGAAAAATGGGAAAGAACTGAGTAAGTATGTAGGTGCAGATATGGGAAACATGAAGAAACACGATGTACTGGGAGAATTGCAAGACCTTTGATTCAACCATGTGGTTGGAAGAAGAGAACATTGAGGTATAAGAGTATGAGAATGGAGTAGACGGACATTATCAAATGGAAAAGGACGTTGTCAAATTTAAACATGATCCTGAAAGCGGCAGAGAGCATTGCTTGAGGTGACTGCGTTTAATTAATGTGGTGTGGTAGTGGAGGGTAAACACTGGACTGTTAGCCACAAGGTCGGCACTTCCAAACCACCAGCAGCTCTTGGAAACCCTATATAGAGTCACTGTGAGTCAGAACCAACTCCACAGCACACAAGAGTAACAATTTTATGAATTATTGTTTATATTATTAAAATAATACTTATTATTTTAGAATTATTTTATATAAGTTCTATAGATAAGCAGAATCAATGGACTCAAATGTAGCAATGATTGTGAGGTTGGCTTAGGACCAGACAGTATTTCCTTCTGTTGTGCATAGGGTCATTATGAATCAGCCCTGGTGTGGTGCTGTGTGTTAATGAGCCAAACTGCAAAAGTATTTGAACTGCAAGGTCTGCGGTTCAAGCTCACCAGCTGCTCCTCGGAAACCCTATACAGGGTCACTATGGGTTGGAATTGACTCTACGGCACTTAACAACAACTTAACAAGGACAACAAAAATGTTCAAGCTCTCCTATCAGTGTGTTGGCTAGAGTTGCTGTCCTGAGTCCATTTCCAAGCTGATTTAAGTCGTTAACAGAATTCAACCCCTTGTGGTAGTGAAACTACACCAAGTTGTGGCTCGTGAGTTCAACCTGCTGACCTTGTGGTTCAAACCGACTCTGTGGTCAAGTGCTTACTCTAGAGCGCCACACCAGGACTCCAGATAAAGTACCAGTGCCATATTTCACTTCTGAGAGCATATATTGAGAAATTAAACAAAAACATGTTTGAAAGAACATAAAAATTTCTTGTGAAAAACTAGAGATTGAGACAGTAAACTATTCACACAGCAGAAAAGTATTTTTAAAATTAGTATTTTTGAATCTAATCACTCAGGGAAACAACTGTCCATTTTTTTAGAAAACGTTTTTTCAGACATCCCACTTTGCATTCATATACATTTAATCTTTAGAAGATTTTTACTGGGAACCATATGGCGACAAAGAGCAAGTCAAGAAAGCCAATCCATTTAGTGAAGCCTCATAACATTGGTCTGATTGCTGAAGAAAACTCAGCAAAGCACAGAGATCAGGCAACTGATTCGTGTAATTAAATTTAACAGTGAAGAAACAATTATTATGGGATAAAGGAATTAGCAATGTTTAAATGAAGAAACTGTAACATGCTTTTTCCCACTGATTCTAGCTTCTGTTGAGCAGTTTTTATGGTCTACTTATAAGAAAGCTCAAATTTATAATAAAGTTAGTAGAAGGAAGAAAAGAATTTTTAATGTTCTCATTTGAGGAGCCACAGGGAACTACATTATTTGATAGTATCTCCAAATTAATTAAGAAGTCTGTTAGGGGTATTCTGAATACAACTGACCAATTTTTAAATCAGGTTGACACCACTGAAGATACAGCCCTAATTACTATTGGTTCAGAATCTCAAGATGATCTGATAACTGTCCTCAGCATGTGTTCAAGCGTAGTAAAACCTCATTAATTTAGACTTCTTTTCTGGGATTCCACAGTAATTCGGACAGGGAGTACTGATGCTTACTTACGTAGAAGGAAAATTTTCTTATAGAGAAAAATAATCGTAGGAAAATCTCTGGAGTACAACCAAGTATTGAATATAGCTCTTAAAAAAATTAGCAGTATCACTGTGTATACAAAATGACTATGTAGTAAAGGTGTATGATCTTCTCTTAAAGTATATTCAGCATAAATTAGACTTGAAAAATAGTCTTAATATATTGTGGTTATCTATTTATTTGTATACTTATTTGCCTACCGATCTGTCTACCTACTCACTTATATATATCTTTCTATCTCATGTGTCTAACTCTCATAGTTTATATCTTCACTAATGTAGACTAGAAGCCCTCCATTGTTTTTAGAATGTTATTCTTAAGCCATAGAGTCAGTTCTGACTTACAGTGACCATGTTGAGGATGTCTGAGGCTTTCAGTCTTCATGAGAGCAGGAAGTCTCATCACTCTCCTTTGGAGTGGCTGGCAGACTCAAACCATGGACCTTGTGGTTTGCAGTCCAGTGCTTATCGCATAGAGCCAGTAGCATTTAATTTATTGGAAAATATATATGTGTTAGATGGAAACCATATTTATATCAATACTCTCTCACATGAAATGTAATATTATGGAAGTTCAATTCAGTATCTTTAACTCATCGCTTCAAAAGAAATTACCTTGAAAAATTATGATTGTCTAAGCTACTGGTTTGCTGATTTCATATATTCCCAATGTTTCAGATACAATTAGCAATAATTGTCAACAAGTAAGCAAAGCAGTATAATAATTAGATACCGGTACTTCTGAGTTCTGGTTTCTGAGTGGTTAAGGTGATTCGTGTGTTTGGCTAGTAACCACAAGAGTAGAAGTTCAAGTTCACAAAAGTACCGCAGAAGGAATTCCTGGTAACATATTTGGGACAAATCAGTCATTGGGAACCCTGTGGAGCATAGCTCTAGTCTGAACACATGGGGTTAACATGAGTTGGAGTCCACTCAGTGACCACTGGCTTTACTGATGGTTGTGAGAATCAGTCGTCGTTAAACAAATATTGATTGCAGATGCTTATTGTGTAGACATTGGGCTTGGCACTTTGTTGTTGTTGTTGTTAAGTGCCGTCGAGTCGGTTCCGACCCATAGCGACCCTGTACAGGGTTTCCGAGGGTGTAAATCCTTACGGGAGTAGAAAGCCTCATCTTTCTCCCGCGGAGCAGCTGGCACTAGGGTAGAAAATTTACTATGACATAGCTTGTGTTCTCAAGAAGTTCGCAATCTTTTGGGAGAAGCCTTTTGCACTATAAGTAGACTCAGAGTAATCTTTGACATCCAGGGAAGAAAGGCACTAAGCCATTGCCTCAGGAAGAGGTCCGGCTCAGTAGGGATCTTCCTAACACTTGCTATCTCATATGCATCTTAGGCAGGCCATTATGGAACCTGTTTTGTGACTCTAATCACCAAGCACCAGATGTCCTAGAATGTTTTCTGTGGAGTCACAATTATAACTTGCATCTTCTCAATCTGTACACAGCAGAGCATCTTGTCACTGTGGAATTCCTCATCCCACCTTACCATGGGAACAGTGGCAGACACAATCCAGAGACACCTACTGGTGTTAGAAACATTGACCTAGAGTGTATACCCGGTGAGAGTATAGGTAAAAAGCATGGGAAAAAAATCCTGAGAAATTTTAACTATTTCAATTTTTACATTAAAAGTATTCTGCTTATTATGGCTGTGCAACTTTGTAAATTCTAATACTGGCATGGTCCTCAAGCAAAGCTACTGTGAATGCATTTTTTAACTGGGATAAACACTAAAATACATATTTTTAATCTTAAATATTTTTATGTTAATTTTTTAGAGAGATTAATTTACTGAAAACTCCTGTAAGAAAGATAAATATTGAAAGGGATATAAACCATATACGTAGTGTGAGAAATAACTCTTGTGGGCATAGTCCATCTTCAGGAATACGTGAGATTGCTAGACTTGGCAGACAGATTGTTAAAACAAGCAGGCTGTTCTGGGACTAGGAGATTTAAATAAGACCATTCAGACCACAGCCATTCAGACCATGGGCAAGCCATATTGTCCTTAACGGGGGAAGGGAAAATAGGACATGCCCTAGAATTGTATATGGGAAACTGGACCTGGAGGAAGGGCTTTTTGGAGATAAGAATAAACATCATGTGTGTTGGGTCATGTGGTGCATCTGCCCGTGTCTACTGGGTTGGGCGCCCGATTTCACAAAATCGAATTAAGAAAACCTCACTCTCTCTGAAATGAGTACAGATTGGATTACTTGAGCATTCATCTGTATAGACAACGTTTCTCACAGTAGTAACAAGGCAACAACTGTAAAATGCTAATGGTCGTGCTTTCCTTCTCTACACCAAATGTGTCCTTGGACAGGTTTTTCTAGAAAACTTGTATATATATATATATGGTTTGAACAGACAAAGTTCACATTTGGGCAATTAATTTCCAAACAGATTCTTCCTATACCACCAAATACTTTTTAAAGCTTTCAAAATAGTTCTTGTGGCTGTAGTTAATAGTCATCAAGTTGGCTCCTACCCATAGTGACCCTGTAGAAGGTTTCCAAGGGACGGCTAGTAAACTTGAACCACCAACCTTGCAGTTCAAATGGCTTTGCAGTCTGGTGCATTAACCCACAGCACCACACCAGGACTTCCAAAATAGTCCTTAGGTCTCCTTTAACTTCCAAAACTTGCTTGAGGGGGTGGGAAAAAAAGGAGATAGGCAGAAATTCAAAGGTTAAATACTTTCAGTTGTCTTGGGTTTTATTTCTGTTCATGTTTGCCCATGTTTTCTTAAAACAGCATTATCCTTTGTGCAAGAACCAGTGGTTAGAAGAAAATTTCCAAATAAAATAGAGACGTATTCTAAAATTATGTCTACAGTGTATCATGTTAAATAATGTATATGAGCAATGACTTCTTGATGGCTTGTTTTGGTCATGATCGTTTTAAAAAACAACGTCAAAGCAAAAAATAGGCCAGAGGGAAGTTCTGCAATGTGAAAGTATCTAAAAAGAAAACATATTTGTTATTTTACTGAACATCCCACTATATCACAAATAGAACCAAGAGCATGCACTGCTGGGACTATTCCTGTCTTGCTGTCTCTGAAACAGTTAAGTTGCCAAAGGCCAAAGGCTCTTATCTGTTGGGTAGAGAACTTTAACAACTTCATTTGGTGTGGGTGTCAGAGAAGGATTCATTAATTACTGTTTGCAAATACACTACAAATGAAAAGCACTAAACATTAATGACGAACAATTTCACATTCCCCAGCAATGCCTGCAGTGATTTCTGCATGTAAGCAACGTTAGAAAGAATCTTTCATACAGCATCAACTCATCACTTAAGAGGTGACTCTTCAGTGGATTAAACTGAGTACTAAATTGGAAAGAGGGAGCTGAGGGAATTTACAATAGTATTAATTATATGCATGGGATATTTAATGATTGGCAAATGAAAGGGAAGCACACAGTTTACACAGATCTCTGAAGTTTATTTGGTCAAATAATTTAAGAAACAAGATTTTAAACCGTTTGACCTAAAATACTACAGATAATCACAGTCTGTTTTCACCACATTGGTCTATCAATATTGACTTAATTTTCTCTTTAAAAAAAAATGTTGTCTGCAAAGAAAATAATGGTTATATCTATTTGCTAATAGGTTACTTTTTCTTTTGCAAAATAATTAGGATTGGCTTTTAAGTTGGCATATAAATGCTGAGTTCAAAGGCAACAATTACAGACACTGGATTCTAATTTTTTCTCCCATTCAAATTAGTTTTTAGCTTACAAGTACTAAACTTGCCTTCCAACCTGAGAAGCATGAAAATACCTCCTACTACCTTGTGTGGTGCTGTGGGTTAATGCTCTAGATGGCAAGGTTGGTTTGAAATACAAGGTCAGCAGTTCAAGTTCACCAGCTGCTCCTCATAAGTCCTATACAGGATTGCTAGGAGTCAGAACAACTTTACAGCACTTAACAACCATAACAACAATGCTTCACTATGGGATTCTGCTGTGGCGCTGTAGGATGAGCAAAGGAACACAAGCTTACTTTGAACTGCAAAGTTGATGCTTGAAACTCACCTGCCACTCCTCAGAAACTTTCCCCTAGGATGTCACTTAAACAACAAACATTCCCTGCTGTAATGCTATAGGACAAACACTGGACCGCAGGTCTGTTTGAACCTTGAAATCAGGGATTCAAAACCATCAGCGATATCTCTGAAACCATACACAAGGGTGCTACGAGTCAGAACCGACTTGACAACACTTAACAACACCCTTAAACACGTCAAGAATTTTTTGTTCCGATTTCAACCGTATCATCCAATTGAGGAGAATCCACAGGAAGGAATAACACTTCTTGTAATAAGTTTAGCATTTTATTCATATATTTTAGGAGCACAGTGACTTTGTAGGATAAGCACTGGACTGAAAACCCACCAGCTTCTCTAGGGGAGAAAGATAGGGCTTTTTGCTCCCAGAAAGATTTAAATCCTCAGAAACCCTAAAAAGGGCTACTATGAGTTGGAACCAACTCAATGGCATTTAACAACAAAAATTTATACATTTTATAACTAAAAGAGGAAGTTGGTTTCTTCTCAACATGCTTGCCAGGATTTTAGCAAAAAAGAGCTTTACTGTGGCTGAAAAGCACTTTCCTTTCAGAATTATGTGGGAAACTCTATTTTGTAATGAGAGAAGTCCATATAGATCCAAAGTCTGTGAATTTGGAAAGTAAAGAGACATCTTCAAATGAACATTTTCTCTTTAACCATAAATAGCATACACATTAGAGAGATACCAAGGCACTGACATAAGCAGAAAAGATAGAGTTCAGAAAGGCCACTGAGATCATTCAAACACCCCTTAGCATCCCAAAGGTGACACCTAGGACAGTTGACAATAGATTAAATACTGCGAGAGAATCGAAAGAGTACTGGAATGGAAATGGAGAATAAACACTCTATTATAAACCACGTATTGCTACCTGGGCTCCAGTTCATATCTGCCCATGTCTATTCCAATCACAATGTATTTAAACAAGTCTCTGCAGACAAGTTCTCTCAGTAATACACTCGTCTTCGTATCCTTAGGGTGCTTTCAAACAAGAGGTCCAATCACTGGATAAATACTGGACTGCCAACCAGCAGCCCTCAAAAACCCTCTGTAGGATAATGATGAGTTGGAACCAACTCGATAACACACCACCACAACAACAATCATAACAGTGTCTTCTAAGAGGGTGTGCTGGGCCATTTATTTCAAGGCATTGAGGTCAGTTCAGAAGGTAATGGTGTCAGATTTTTTTGGAATTCCAAAAGGATCATCTTAATAGGTTTTTTCAAAGGATATAGGATAATCATAATAGATTATTAGGAAAAGTTATAAGAAAATTGGAAACCACATTGGCAAGAAAAAGACCAGGCACAAAAAGGGATTTTTTTTTTTTTTTTAACCAATCAGGGCAATCTGCTCATTGTTCCAGGGTAGCTAGAAGGAGGATTTCGTTGTGAAACTTTCACCCACCCACCGACACCTCTGATCTTGCCTCTTCCAAACTCTTCTTATTCCCAGAACTCAAAGAATATTTTAAAGAAACATGATCTGAGTCCCTTGAGGATGTCCAAACTACTCTTTTGATTTGGTGTAACTCAAAGAGAGAGAATTCTTCACAAAAAGGATCTAGAGATGGAAACACTAAGCTCAGAACTATATAGACCTAGCTATTTGTGCATCAAGAAATAAAAGTTTCTCATTGTGATATTTTAAATAAAGGTTTCTATGATTTTGCAGCAATACTTTTTGACTTACATATGTATGTATATAGATATATGTTGTTGTTTAAAGAGTCCTTGAGTCAGTTCCAACCCATAGAAACCCTGCATAGGGTTTCCAAAGATCAGCTGGTGACCTTGAACCACCAACCTTGCAGTTCAAACCAACTTGGCAGTCCAACACATTAGCACCACACCAGGACTATACATATCCATATTAGGAGCCCTGGGATGGTGCTGTGGGTTCATGTGCTGGACTATATGTATATTGACGGTGCAAAGTCACCAGCAGCTCCTTGGGAAACATATATAGGCTCACTATAAGTAGGAATTGACTTGATGGCACAACAACAACACTATATACACACATGTGTACAGTGTTAAATATACACACACACATATCAAGCACATTGAGTGACAAACCAGTAGCTGTCATAATGTGCCAGTTAACATGTCCAATACAAGCTGATTGTTGAGTGTCGCCTGGGAAAAGAAGACAGAAACATGACAAAGAACAAAGAAATGGATCAATAATGCTTGGGGAAATAAAACAGAGAAGGTTATTTACTTGCATTGATCTGCTGCTTCCATCGCGTAAACCTGGCCTGTTTTTCTTTTGTTAACCTTTAAGCCTGAGTGTACTCAGAGGCAACCAGGGAACCAACTAACAGGCGTAGATTAAGGATCGAAGGAGGTCACCGTACCTCTGTCACCACCAGGCACCCATGTAACAACATCCCTGAAGAAATTTAAACATCAATAGCCATAATCAGGGCAAATTTATCAAGCCCAGTCGGCTCTAGCTGGGAGCCTGCCTGCGTCCAGCTGGCTTGCCCTTGCTAAAGCTCAATTGATTCGGACATTCTTTTACTAGGGTTGATTATCAATTGTGACACCGCGAATTTATTACCTTCCAAGTGCTGAGCATGTTGTGGCCATTGGAGAGTCTGAAGTTAAAACACCTGGACTTGCTGGCATCCTTTCACTGATGGACAGAGGGCAAGAGACTTGTAACTTTGTTCTCAGAAGCTCAGGCAAAGAAGTTGCCTTTTATAGACAGTCTGTATTCTCTTGGAGAAAAAGAAGATGAGGAAGACATAGAAAGGAAGATTTTCTCAGCATAATTGAGCAGACAAAATTTTAAATGCTGTTGAGGGCCCATCGGGAAGCCGTACCCACGTGGCTCTCCACCTGTACCATCCAGCTCTGTTTACAAACACTTCTGGGGAGCAACTATTTCCTCTCGATTGTGCAGTTGTTGTCAGTGCCACTAATAGGTTCTGACTCATAGTGACCTTGTATAGGGTTTCCTAGGAAAACCTGGTGAGTTTGAAACACCGCCAACCTTGTGGTTCAAACCAACCTTGCAGTTCCACCCAAATCCACTGCTGTCAAGTTGGCTACCAATCATAGTGACTCTGTAGAACAGAGGAGACTGCCCCATATGGTTTAGAGAAGAAGTCTGCCTCATCCTTTTCTCATAGAGCATCTGGTGGGTGCAAACTGCCGGCCTCTTGAACTGCCGAGCTCTCGGTTAGCTGCCCCTGCACCATCAGGACCCCTGTAGTATGTGATCCTGTGTTATAGGTTTTTTCTGGTTTCTCTTTTATACTCTGTTGTTGTTGTTAGGTGTCATCCAGTTGGTACTGATCTATAGCAACCCTATGCACAACAGAACAAAGCGCTGCCCAGTGTCGGGCCAACCTCACAGTCGTTGCTACATCAGAGTCCATTGCTGCTGTCACTGTGCCAGTCTATCTCATTGAGGCGGGGGGGGGTCCTTCCTCTTTTTCTCAGACTCTGCATCTTGTTGTTGTTGTTGTCAGGTGCCAT
>NW_006408666.1:2737543-2739265 GCF_000296735.1 Chrysochloris asiatica | reverse complement strand
TGAGGATTTTTGTTTTCTTGACATTGAGATGTAATCCATACTGAGGGCTGTGCTCTTTGATCTTCATCAGTAAATGTTTTAAGTCCTCTTCACTTTCGGTAACAAGGTTGTATCATCTGCAAATCACAGGTTGTTAATGAGTCTTCCTCCAATCCTGATGCCACGTTTTTCTTCATAGAACCCAGCTTCTTGGGTTATTTGCTCAGCATACAGGTCGAATAAGTATGGTGAAATAATACAATCTTGTCACACACTTTTCTTAACTTTTAAATCATTCAGTGTTCCCATGTTCTGTTCAAATAACTGCCTCTTGGTCCAGGTACAGATTCCTCATGAATACAATTAAGTGTTCTGGAACACTGATGCTTTGCAATGTCATCCATAGTTTGTCATGATCCACACAATTGAAAGCCTTTGTGTAGTCAATAAAGCACAGGTAAACATCTCTCTGATACTCTCTGCTGTCAACCAAGATCCATTGGACATCAGCAGTGATATCCCTCATTCCATGGCCTCTTCTGAATCCAGTTTGAACCTCTGGAAGTTCTCTGTCAGTGTACGATTGTAGCTGTTTCTTTATTACCTTTAGCAAAACTGTACTTGCATGGGATATCAAAGAGATTATTCGATGATTTCTGCAAATCATCAGACTATCTTTTTGATATGCTATGCGAGTAAAGTTTTGCTAAAGGTAATGCAGAAACGGCTACAATCTCTCACTGACAGAGAACTTCTACCCACTAGATGCCAGCAAACCCTTCTTTTGTTGTTGTTATTGTTGTTAACTGCCATCAAGTCCATTCTGAATTATAGCGACCCTGTATAGGGTTTTCAACCCCCTCTCTAGACATTGCCAAATGTTCGCAAAATGCTGGTGGCATGACAACTCCTGGTGAAGAGCCAGTAAGCTTGGGTATCCACGCAAACCTAGAGGTTTTAATTTTTAGGTAGAATATTAAAGGGTTCCCATTAATGTCCATCTGTCCACTTTTCATTCTAAGGTTGATTGCTGTTATGAATGTCTTTGTCAATGTAGTAAATTAACCAGGAGACTTTTAGCAGATACAAACCTAGTATTTGTATCTGTACATTGTTGGCAATGCACTTTTTGATTGTTTACTCCTTTTTTTTCTAATAAAGTTCTAAAAAATTCATCTAACAAAGGAAAAGAAGGAAATACAATCATGTGAAGTCTGCGGGAAGAGGAAAACATGAAACGAGTCCCAAGGAGAGTGGAGAGATGCTACCAAGACAGTTTTTTGTGTTATATGCAGTTTTGAACAAAGCTGCTATTAACACAGGTTTTTGTGTTTTCAGTTATTTGAGGTCAATATACAAGAGCATTATTCCTGAACAATGGGTAGCCTATGTTCAGCTTTGTAAAAATGCCAGACTCTATTCCAGCATGCTTTTACCATTTTACATTCCAACTAGCAAAGGACGAGCATTCCTGTGGCTCCATATCCTCATGAACATTTAGTGTCAATGTTGTGGATTGTAGCCCTTCTAACAGATATACAATGCTGTCTCGTGGTTTCTTTGAAACCCCTTATTGCATGTGATGTTGATAGTCACTTCCTGTTCTTATCTGACTTCTGTAAGGCTTTGGTATTTTTATTTCCTACAGATCACAAGGAGCTCTGGTAGCGTAGTGGTTACGAATCGGGCTGCGAACCTTAAGGTCAGCGGTTCGAAACTACCAGCCGCTCCGCGGGAGAAAGA
>NW_006408666.1:2729851-2737443 GCF_000296735.1 Chrysochloris asiatica | reverse complement strand
AACAACTGCTTCTTGGTCTAGGTACAGATTTCTCAGAAGTACAATTAAGTGTTCTGGAATACTCATACTTCTCAATGTTGTCCATAGCTTGTCATCTTACCAAACGTGATATCCTTCTCCAATGACTGGTCCCTCTTGACAATAGGTCCTAAGTATGAAAGTCAAAATTTGTCCTCCTGGCCTCCAAGGAACACTCTGGTTGCATTTCCAACTTGAGAATGGTTTGTTCTTTTAGCAGTCTATGGTACTTTCAATATACTCTTCCAACATCAGAGCTCAAACACACGGATTCTTCTCTGGCCTTCCTGATTCACTGTCCAAGTTTCACATGCTTATGAGGTTACTGAAAATACCATGGCTTGGGATATGGTTCCTAGTAGATAAGAAACTCTTGAAGTCAAAGTTCCATTTTCATGTGTCTGTGTCTTCTTGTTCCCTACTATTGTTATTGGTGTTACCATCAAGTTGGTTCCTTCATATAGTGACCCCTGTATAGGGTCTCCAAGGAGCGACTGATGTACTTGAGCTGTCAGCCTTGTGGTTCAAACAGACCTTTCGGTCCAGTGCTTATCCCACAGCACCACACCAGGATCACTACTATATTACTGAAAAATTCAAACAAACAAACACCTCAACTTTTACTCATGGCAACCCCATGTCCCCGAGTGGCTCCATGGATCTACTTGTCTGTAATCTTTATGCCTGTTTCTTCCATGTTACCACTGGGTGGTTTCAAGTTGCCAATCTTTATGTTAGTAGTCAAGTGCTACTGTCTGTGCACACAGGCTCCTTTCTTCTAAACTGTCTAATCAGTGGGTTTATGGTGTTTGCCTGTCGATTTGGGCAGATTCATATGCAACAGGAGGTTTTACAGAATGTGGTTGTTACTGAGGTACTTCTTCTGTATTGAAAAAGTAGAAACAAAGAAATACATGGAAATTATTTTCCTTGGTACAAAGTCCTTGGTTTTGTGAGTTATTTCAGATAGTTGGCCTAATATTGTTAATATTTCTATTCCACCTCTGGCTTTCATGGAACTTTGGACAGCTCACACAGACTGCTGCTACTGCTTGTGCTGTTAAATCTTGCAAAAAAGCTCGTGTTCAAAAGCCTTTTTAAATCAAATCAAAGATCCAGAGAAACTAGCAAGACCCTTTGGCTCTGAACTTTGTAATCTTTTGAAGAATTCAATCTGTTTAGTGAAATAGATTCTAAAATTTCAGACCAGTTATTATGCTTAGGACAACTCAGTAATTCTTTTGATTGGGCTTCAAGACAATGTTACATGAAACGCCTATAAAGGATTATAATTCTACTGCCCCCTCCATGGTATGTAGGAAAGGATACATCATCTTGAAACTGACAAGGTCCTCACAAGAGAGTGACCCAACCTTGAGTCAGTTTCTCAGGAAAGCAAATGGATCCTCTGTTATGGGCTTGTCCTACACTAACCCTAATGTGACATCACAGAAGCTGAGTGTAAGAAGACATTCTTAATATGATTATAAAGAGTTTCTTAGAAAACTCATGATCAGCGGAGGGGAAAATGTGTGACAACATCGCAATGAAAAAATTTTACAACACTTGGCCTAACTAAAATTGTTGGCACAAGGCTGACACAAGTTTTGGCTCAGACTCCATTTTGTCTTCTAAAAAGTAAATCGGACTCTTGCTAGGAGGATACTTAGTATATTTTAGATAGACCTCCAGCAGAGGGATCCACTCTGTGTTATGTTGCTTTATTTTCTTCTGCTTTCTGTGATCCAGGAGGTCCTGTGTATTAGCTATCTGGATTTTAGATTGGTTTGAAAGTGTAGTAGAATTTTTCATAGGTGAGAGAGGAGTTTGATCTCCAGTTCTGTCTTATTTCACCCTAAAATATTATATATTGCAGCAGAGATGTATAAAAGGACTTATTAGAATCCCACCAGTATAGATCGAGCTTGGCTCTTTTATCCAATCCATAAGCAAGGGATTGGAGGGTGTTAAACTTTAGGCACATTTGCCCTCAGTTAGAGGAACTGAATCACTCATTTGAACTTGAAGTTAAAATAACCTTAGTGACTTTTCCAAGGTCATAGACTTTGAGGTCCTTGGACTTTGTCCAAGTTTTTATTGCTTTTGAGTTTGCCTCACATTGGCAACTTGGGTTTATTGATGAGTAAAATTTTCCATACAGACTATTGATATATTTATTCTCTGTTGTCATATTAATTTTTTTCTTGCATGCCTTTAGGTTCTGCAGACTAATAATTTTGTTTAGTTGAATGAATATTTTTGAAGTTATTGCTTTGTGTCTAACCTTCAATGATTTTAAAGATTTGTTCTATCACTGATGTTTTACTAATTTTTGTAGATAAACTTTTCTAAGTATTTTAACTGAAAAACTTTCCATTATATTTTTCTCAGTGACATTTTAAATCTTTATTATTGGAGTATTGCAAAGGTTCCTGATGGTGTCCAGCTAACAAATATGATAGGGTCTGGGGTCTTAAATTCTTGTTCTAAAATAAGCAGCCATTCGAAAGAACCACCAATCAGTTTGTGCAGAACAAAGCACTCCAACCTAAGTGTGATCTAAGGATTTTCATGAAATACATGGTCCAAAGAGGTCACATATTAAAACTTAATTCTAAAGCACTTGTTTTGTCGGGGCAAACATTGTGCAGATTACAGACAGCCCTAACTCCATGTCAAGTTTTGTTTTAAAATCAGACTCCTTGAGTTTGGACCCTTAACTAGCACTATGGCATTCTTCACACAGACAAAATGTGTTTAAAAGTAGATTATGAAATCAAATAACCAATGAGATAGATTGTCACTCCAGCACTAATAACAAAGTTAACATAAAAAAAAAAAAATTAAAACAACAAATGCTGGTGAGGGTGTGGAGAGACTGGGAACCTCTCACACTGCTGGTGGGACTGTAAAACGGTGCAACCCGCTGTGGACTCAGGACAATATTCTCAGGGGACACCATGGCCAATTGACATAACATAGTCCACAAAGACAATGTTCTATATCTTACTCTGGTGAGTATCATCAGGCACCTTAAAAGCTCATGTGTGTTCATCTATTGTGCAATCATTGGTCTCTCCATGTGTGGAAGGCAGAAGAGTGATAAGAATTGAAGATACTTAGATTAGTCCAGTGAACCAATGGAACGTGTCAACATCAGTCTCCACAATTCTGATTCCAAAAGAACCAAATGGTATCTGAGTACCAATACCAATGGATATGGAAGATCACATTGGAAGATCTCAGGTAGAGTGAGAGAAAATAAGGAACAGAACTCTAAATTATATAAAAAGACTGGGCTTACTATCAGAAATAGACTGGAGGAACCCGGTACTATGGCCCTCGACCACAGTTCAGGACTGGACAGGAACTCACCCTCGTGGTCTAATTTTCGGCCAAGCAGTAGAAAGGTATATAGGGAGGAGAACAACATTCAAACTCCAAAGGACAACATTTACCTATGGACAATGTGGAGAAGGGCTGGGGAGGTGGCTGGAATGGAAATCGGAACCACAGGGAGAAGTGGGTTAAATAGTTCTGGGAGGACATTGTAATCATTGAGATGAAGCCAACTGTATGATTTGTTGAATATAAAACTGATGATCTTGTCTGTAAACCTTCTGTCAATTCACAGTATAAAATGAAAAGAAAAAAAAAGTAGATTACAACTTCCTGAGCAGCTCAGAGCAGGACAGCCTTGCCTTCAGGAAACTGACTTGGGTGTGCCAATGTTTGTAAGATGCATATCCTTTAAAGGTTAGTGTGGTGGCAAGATGGTTTACCCAGATATAACTCAAGGCTGCCTGGTCATGAGTCATGCCCGACCACCATGTAGACAGGTGATTGAAGGCCCAGAGCCAATCCTGTAAGCCATTTAAAATCTGTGTTTGTATGTATATCCCGGATTCTGTAGTCCCGCCTGTGGCGGTGATGAATTAATCAGCTTCCAATCCTGATTGTGTGAACATTCCCTTTGCTTTCCATTGTCTATAATTAGTCCCATAGCCATGAATCCGTTGGCCTCCATTGTGGCCTCATGCTGATTTGTTTCCTCATCTGGATCATCTGTCTTTTTTCTTTTCTGTGTCCTCTTTAAAGCTATTAACAACAACAAAAAAAGGAGTTCTGGTGTGGCACTGTACCACTGGACTGCAAGGTCGATTTGAACTGCAAGGTCAGTGGTTCAAACCCACCAGCCGCTGTTCAGAAACCCTATACAGGGTGGCTATAAGTCGGAACTGACTAGAAGGCGCTTAACAACAATAGTCTATTTAAAAAAAAAGGAGTTATAAAGCAATTAACATTAGGGTCTTTATGAATCAAAGCTATATACTAACTCATTCATGTTCTGTGACAAGGGTTTCCTTTCTGGGCTATATCTGCATATCTGCTACCTCATTCACTTCCAGCTGTATTTCCTAATCTCTCTTCTGGGTGCCAGGGGCTCCTCTACCTGCTACTGGGAGTCATAATTAGATATTACTCATGAACACTTCTGTGTGATTCAGTCCTCAAGCATACTTATATACATTTGCTAAGGGTCTTTGCATCTATTTATGATAATATTGGCCTATAGTGTTGTTTTGCATTTGTATTGTCTTTTGGTTTTGGTGTCTACCAGATGCACTCTGGGAGAAAGGTGAGACTCTTTAGCTCCAGTAAAGAATTACAACCTCAGCACTATAAATCAGGGTCACTATAGACTCTGTGGTAGTGTAGTGTTTACGAATCGGGCTGCGAACCTCAGGGCCAACAGTTCTAAACTACCAGCTATTCCACTGAAGAAAGATGAGGCGTTCTGCTCCCGTAAAGATTTACAGCCTCGGAAACCCTGTATAGGGTCACTATGAGTCGGAATCGACTCCACGGCACATAACAACAACAACAACAACAAGAGTCGCTATGAGTTGGAACCGACTCCACGGCACATAACAACACCAATATAAGTCAGAACAGACTTGACACCACTTAACAACAACAACATCAGAGTAATGCTGTCTTCATCTGGCTCTCTATGTTATAAATAAAGTTTTAGTAACAAAGTAACAGGCCATCTTTGTAGTACCCCGTTAGCATGCACAATAGCTATGTGGTAGAAGTTGTTAAGTGTTGTTGAGTTGGTTCCGACTCATAGCTACCCTGTATAAAAAGTTTCCGAGGAGCAGCTAGTAGGTTTGAACCACCAACCTTGCTGCTCAAACTGACCTCTTGGTCCAGAACATGATCACTGATCCACTGTTCAGAAAACTGAGGTTCACAGTAGCTAATAAGGTCACACAATTACAAATTGGACAGCTGAGACTGGAGTTCAAGTCCTATACTCTCTGAACATCTCTGGTTTTCAATCCTTATTCACATATTGCAATTTTAGCCAAAATAGAAATTAAACAAGCAAAAGTAGCACTTACTCTCCAAAAGCTTGTTGATGGAGGAAGTAGGTGAACAGGTACGCGTTAAAGGAAGCACAATTGTTCATTGTTCCAGAACAGAGCCCCTCATCTGCTTTCCCATAAGACCCATAAGGGAGATGGAATATCATTTAGGAAACTTTCTCAGACCTCCCATCCCGACAGCGCTCTGAAACGTTAAGAGACTAAGCAATATGTTAACAATCCCAGCTTTATAGTCTATCAATTACTTCTTACCACAGGCTGTGGTGGGACCTGTCATTCCTAAAAAGAGAATGATCTGTTCCAGAATGATCCGCAGAGCCCAATGGGAGAGACCTTACAGCCCACCTACTCCCTTCCCTTCCTTTATGGAGAATGTCTGTCGGTGCAGTCCTGGTTAAGGCCCCTGCAGTAGTCCTGGTCTGTGAAGCCTGCAAAGCCACTGCCAACTCAGCCTGAGTCCTTTCTTGGAACACATTCATTTCTCAATGCTCGTGCCAGGTCTGGTGCGCACATCAGGAAAACTAAACAAAATAAAGCCCCAAACACCTTTCTTAGGAGAACTAATTGGTACCTCTGTTGATGGGATGAGCAGACGGAGCACAGCGCACAGTCTCTGTTTCCTGTTAACTGTGACCCTCAAGGCACAGTAAGTGGAGATACCTGGGAACAGTTTCCTTTCTAGTCACTGGTGTAAGCTGTGTCCTGAAGACACAAGCCACAGGGCCCTGTTCTGTCACGTGGTGTTTCCTGAAATGACTGCTCACCTAAAGATGACAGAGAGTGAAAGTGGATTCTTCCTTGCTAATAATGTTGGATTTGGTGGCCTAATGAGGCAGGCATAATTTTCACAATATAAAAATGCAATCTGTCTAGGTCTGGAGGGAGAAGGTTTCAGAAATGCATTTCCAAGAGACAGAACAAGTACGTAGCCAGGTCCTTGGCTTCAGTATTAAACAACACCAGCTTTAACGCATACCAGCAAAAAAATTAAGTTGCCTGTAGGGTCTATTGCACATACAGTGCCAGAACTGTGCTGTATAGGGTTTTAAAGGAATCTTTTTAAAGATGGATCACCAGACATTTCTTTTGAGGCACCTCTGGGTGAATTTGAAATGCCAGCTTTCTGGTTAGTAGTCAAGTATGTTAATTGTGTGCACCTTGTTGTTGTTGTTAAGTGCCATTGAGTCAGTTCCAACTCATAGTGACCCTGTGTAGTGTTTCCAAGGTGCAGCTGGTGAGCTTGAACTGCCGACCTTGTGATTCAAACCGAGTATGCAGTCCAGCGCGTTAAGCCACAGCGCCACACCAGGGCTCTATGTGCACTTTACAGGGACTTAGTTGATTACATATTTCATTCATTACATATTTTTTCATAGCATTTGAGTTGCCCAGTCTGAGTTGAGTGCGGAAGATGATAGGCACACTTCCTACCATGCTACAGCTACCTGCAAAGAGATGATGTTGTTGTTGTTAAGTGCAGTCAAGTCAGTTCTGACTCCTAGTACCCATGTATAGGGCTTCCGAGGAGTGGTTGGTGAGTTTGAACAGTTGACCTTGTGGTTCAAACTGACTTTGTAGTGGAGTATTTACCCTCCAGAAGCACAGCAGGACTCGATCTGTTGTAAATGTGGTAAGTCAGGGTGTTACTGAGATGGTAATGAGGAAGGGTGACATTCAGAGCAAGCACCTTGAAGGAATTTCACTCGAAGGAAGTGACTTGTAAGCTTTAGACATAAAGAGGAGGCCAGAGGTCTTCAGGAAGAGAATGAGGAAGGAATCAAAGAGAACAGTGAAAGGGCTTGAGGTGGAATTAAGAGTTTGTGGAAATATGAAGAAAACTGATTTGGACAGGTGTGTCAAGAGTGGGGACAGACATTGGAGGGACTGTTGACCTACGTTAGGGAAAAGGCAAAGCTTGCAGTTCACATACAAGAGGAACCCACTGAAATATACGACATAGTTTAGTGATGTAAACCTATTAATATTCATATAACCCCACTGGCCAGTCTTTGAAAAATGAATGTTGGCGAAAGTAAGAGTGTAAGGGATCAAGATTGTTGCTGTTTGTTGTTGCTAAATGTGGTCACTTATAGCAAAGGAGCTCTGGTAGCGTAGTGGTTACGAATCGGGCTGCGAACCTTAAGGTCAGCGGTTCGAAACTACCAGCCGCTCCGCGGGAGA
>NW_006408666.1:2718717-2723161 GCF_000296735.1 Chrysochloris asiatica | reverse complement strand
ATTGCTGTTGTTCTTAAGTGCCATCAAGTCCATTCTGACTCATAGTCATGCTCATGCTGTGTAGCGTTTCCGATGAGTGACTGCCAGTATGATCAACTGACCTTGTGGTTTTTGATCTTGTGGTTAGTAGTCCAGTGCTTATTCTGTAGTACCAAATGAGTTCCATCCATATTCCACAAGTGGGCTCCTATTTACATTCTTCAAAATGCACTGATATTCCAGTTAACTAAATACTGCCAACTGCTATCTTTTCACAGCCTGCAAATAAAAATGAATTCACAAATATTATAAAGTTTTTGTAAATTCAGTTTTTTCAAGGATATATAATTTAATTAAATAGTTCTTTAAAATGTGGTAGTATATGTATCAGAGGGTAAAATGTCTCTACTATTGGCTTAGCGATCAGTTTTGAATATTTGTTCCTAAAGTATTAATTGCACAAATATAAGAAAAGAGTCTCAGCTACATTACTTCAATATCAGAGAATTGGAAACAATGATGGATATTATACAAACATTATTATAAACAATGGATATTATATCCATCCCAAAGGGAATGCTTAAGGAAATATTTGTGCATACAGACAACAGTGTCTGATGCCATCTTTAAAAAACTGTCCATACTATTTTACTGAATGAAAAAACACAAGTTATAGAGGAGAATGTACAGCAAGATTTCATTCATAAAACATTCTATACATGAATATAGGATTCTATAAGGTTGTTTTTCTAAATGTTATCTATGATTAGATTTAGGTTGTTGTTAAATGCCATCAGTCAGTTCCAACTCATAGCGATACTATATATGGTTTCTGAGGAGCAGCTGGTAGGTTTGAACTGCCGACCTTGTGGTTCACACCACACCAGAAGTACTAGGTAGTAAGTACTAGAATGTTGTCATTGTTGTTGTTAAGTGTCATGGTATTTAACAAGCTTTTTCTTCTACTTCCTTCTATTTTGATGGTTTCGTTTGCTTTCTTTTTATTGTGATAAATATATACGTAGCTTAGCATTTCCCATCTCAAGATTCATCACATGTGTAATCTGATGGCATTACTGTGTTCATAAGGTTTTGCAAATACAACCTGAAGACTTTTCCATCACCTTTAATGGGAGCTTTAACAATCCTCTAAGCAATGAGCTCTGGATTCTCCTCTGCCCCCACCTCTGGTCACTACGAATCCACCTCAGTCTGTAAATATTTGCCCATTTTAGATATGTCATGTAAGTGGAACTGCATAATATTTGTTCTTTTGTGGCTGACTTGTAAAAACAATGCATCCTGTCCCAAAAAGTCAAAATGGCCCAATGGCTGATGTTGACAGTAAGGGCTGGAGGTAAAATGTTTTGATCAACATTGATGGCTGTATCCCACCTCTTCAGACAGCTAAAGCCATTACATCCATGACATGGCCGATGCCAGGGGTCCTGGCCTAAAATCTGATGAATATCTATCCTGAAAAACTGTTCCCTTTGAAACCTCTTCAGCTATACCAGCCAAACAAATAATATTCAGTTCTGCAGCAGAATTCAGGGCCTGCTTCTATATGCATGTTTCCAGTGTATGGCCCCAGTGTGTTGGGTACTATCAGAGCTGCCTCACTTGGAGGCCTGTCACATTCTGACCCGCTCACTAGCATTGGCCAGTTGGCTGCTTGGCACATTTCCCAGCAGTCACTGCTCTCCCAGCATCACATCTATCACTGCTGCAGGCAGGAGGCATTTACCTGATGGGCAGGCAGAGGCGTCTTCTCCTACCATATGCTGGAAATTGTCAGGGGCTGCTCATGCCAAGACTGGGTATTTTGGTGCCAGGAAACAGGCCTTTCCCAAAGCCTGCCAAAAGCGTAAAATAAAAATAAAAAAGAACCAATTTTCACATATCAAATTTCATGTGGAGGAGTTTTGTAACAATCTTTGCAGAGTAGAATAGTGTGGACATTTTCCTGGCTGAGACACATTGAACAATGAAAAGAAGAGTGACTCTCAACTGTGCAAATAGAAGAGGGAACATCTCTGACCAACCTGGATACTAAGTTCAGAACTGAGCCAAGCACAGAGACAGGGTGACCCCCCCCCCATGTTCTGTGATTTAGTGACCGTTGGAGGACTCACCTGTAATGGAAGTTGCACTCTTATCATTTGTGTCATGCTTTTGTAATGGAAGTTGCACTCTTATCATTTGTGTCATGCTTTTGAGGTAAGGCTCCATCCAATGGAGTCCTCTCTGTTCAACCAGGTTCCCATTGGTCATATTTGTTTAGATGAGCTGATTAGATAGACAGCTTGTTGACTGCCTGGAGTCTGTCCCCACAGTGGAACGAAGCATTGCTTGCTCTAGCGCCATCCCCACCACCAGGTGAACCATCGTAACCCATATCGGTTTCATTGACTGATTTCCAGAAGAAGATTGCCAGACCTTTCCTCCTGGTCTGGCTTAGTCTAGACACTCCACTGTAACCTGTTTAACATAATAGCAACACACAAACCTCCACAGACAGAGGGGTAGTAGCTGCAGATGAGCTAGGTATATTTTACTGAAATCAATAAGGATAAGAAATTGTGTAGCATAGTAGGTGTCACTGGTGGTATTCTGGTGTGACACTGTAGGATAAGCATTGGACTGGTAACTGCAAGGTTGGCAGTTCAAACACACCAGCAACTCCTCTGCTGCTGACAGGAGAATTCTATGCAGCCAGAAGCAATTTCTGTGTCTCTGAGGGGAAATGTCCGCAGAGTACCTCTGAAAGGAAGAAAAAATACAGTCTTGCCTAACACAAAATAGGAGCACAGATCAGGGGCTCAGGAGAGCAAGGCCCCTAGAAACAGGCTTAGAGCATTTTTAAGAATGGAGGGGAAGAACCCAGCTTGGGGGGTGGTGTGATAACAAGTGACGGTAAGAATGAAAAGTAATCTCACATTCAAAACCCTAAAGACGGGATGAACAACACTGCCAACTGAACACAAAGTCCATTGTCCTACAGAGAGAGGAGGAATTTGGAAAAGAGCCTTTGTTTTAGGTAGAAGTCCAGGGTATGAGGCAGAAGGTCATTCAGTCTTGAGCAAGTGTTTCCTGAGGGCAGGCAAGCCACTCACACTTCCCTATCAGCACTGCAGGTCTCATCCCAGCAGCCTGAGCGTTCCACTCTGGACGGTTCTGTTTGTTTCATTCTTCCACCTGGTCATGGTCCCCTTTAGCAGGACAGGATGCGAGAGAAGCGAGGGCCTGTTTGTGTTTGTGCATCTGAAAATGTATTGTGACTTCTTCCTGTAATATACAAGCTTTCGAGATGTACTTCAAGTCTTTTCCCTATACCTCCCATGGTAATTGAGGAAGTCTGGTAGTGCTGTTAGTTACAAGTCGTGCCGCTAGCCTTAAGGTCAGTAGTTTGAAACTATTAGCCGTTTCGCAGGAGAAAAATGAGGCTTTCTGCTTCTGTTAGGGTGTGCAGCCTTGGAAAGCCTGTACAGGATCACTATGAGGTCGAACTGACTCCACGGTACACCACCAATTATGATCTTCTAATCACTGTCATAGAAAAGCCAAACCAGAACAGGAGTCATAAACAGTGGCCTCGACAGCTTTTAATCCTCACTTTTGTGGGAAGTCAGACGATTCTCAAGTCCTCTTCTCTTATTTTGGAAAATTTCCAATTCAGTAGCTCTACTAACAAATCTTGTGGTTACAAATCGGGCTGCTAACCTCAATGTCAGCAGTTTGAAACTACCAGATGTTCCGTGGGAGAAAGATGAAGCTTTCTGCTCCTGTAAAGATTTACAGCCTCGGAAACCCTATACAGGGTCGCTATGGGTCGGAACCAACTCCATGGGACTTAACAACTAACAAATCTTGGAAATATTTCTTCAACTTAGAAACTATTAAAGGAAACACGTAGCCAGCAGAGATAGATGGCCACATGCTGAAGAAGCATTGGCATCAGAAAGCTCGAGTTTTTCGGTGGGTGGGTTGGTTGGTTATGTGCCGTGGAGTCGGTTCTGATGCACAACGACCCTGTGAAGTGTTTTCGAGGCTTTATGGGAGCAAAAAGCCTCATCTTTCTCCTGTGGACCACTGGTAATTTCGAACTAACTGACCTCAAGGTTAGCAGCCTGACAAATAGCTACTATGCTACCAGAGCTACGTGAACTCTATGTGCTTTAGTTACTCATCTAGAAAGTGGGGATAATATTAGAACCTACATCACAGGTAGGAATTCTGGTGTGGCACTGTAGGATAAGAACTGGACTGCTAATCTCATGATGGGCAGTTCAAATCCACCATCTGCTCTTGTTGTTGTTGTTGTTGTCAGGTGCCATCGAGTCGGAACCGACTTATAGTGACCCCATGCACAGCAGAACGAAACAATGTCAGATCCTGGGCCCACCTCACTACCGCTGCCACACTTGATGCCATCAATGATGCCACCTGGCCAATCCATCTCGTT
>NW_006408666.1:2716755-2718527 GCF_000296735.1 Chrysochloris asiatica | reverse complement strand
GCTATTCCTCAGAAAGAATATACAGAGTCGTTGTGAGCAAGAAGCAACTCAACAGCACTTCACAACACGTGCCATTGAGTTTCCGAGGACTGGCTGGTGGATGGCGACCACCAACCTTGCAGTTCAAACTGACTTTTCAGTCCAGTGCTTAGCCTACTGCGCCCCATCGGAACTCCTATGTTGTTGTTAAGTGTCATCAAATTGGTTCCAACTCACAGCAACCTTGTATAGGCTTTCCATGGAGCAGCTGGTGGGTCCGAACTGATAATATGTCCAAAGAATGAGAGACAAAGTCTGCCATCCTAATTTCTAAGGAGCATTCTGACTGTACTCTTCAAACACAGATTTGTTGGTTTTGGGAGTTTTTTGCTGTCCATGGTACTTTTAATTTAATTGAATACGTCAACTCTTCTACAGTCTTCTTTATTCATTGTCCAACTGTAACATGCATATGAGGTTATTGAAAATACCATGACTTAGGTTAGGTGCATCTTAGTCCTCAAACTGACATCCTTGCTCTTGTACGCTTTAAAGATGTCTTAGGCAGCGGATTTCCCCAATACTTCATCCTCAGCTTGCATATGAGCAATTGATGGTCGATTCCACAGTCTGCCCCTGATTTCATTGAGGTTGAAGATACTGAGTTTTTCACCGACTCTTTCATTTTGATTCCTGTGTATTTCATCTGATGAATTTGAAATATATAATTGCCTTTTATGTTGTTTAAAAAAGATTTTTGCAATGAATAAGTCATTGTTCTCACAAAATTCTATCATGTGATTTCCAGCATCATTTTTATCACCAAGGCCACCTTTTCCAATGACTGATCCTCATAATGAGCCCCTCATTTATCCACATGGTTAGTTTCCATAACCCAGGTGGTCATGCAAATATCGATGATATGGAAGACTCCTGACTGCAGCATCTTTGGCACCAGTAACCCCACCAAGTCACTGCCCATCTTGAATATGTCTGCTATGTCAGCTCCTCCTTCTTCCTGAGTCTTTACCCTTACCACTGAGTCCTGGAAATTGGCGGCAATAGCCAGGGGTTGCCTACTGCCTTCACAGTAGAAGGGACCCTCCAGGCATCTGTATGGGCCCCCACCTAGTCTCTCCATGTCATAACTCCACAGACCTTGGGAAAGGGTCTCAGTGGTGGGTAGATCCCAAGCCTGCAGGCAAGTAAGACCTGGCCTTGCTACCTGGGACAAGCAGAGGCTGTGGAGATGGTGGAGAGGCCCCTTTGGAAGCTCTCACCCCTCCTGAGGGCTTGGTCACCCCTACCTCCTTCACATTTTCTGCCTGCCCTGTGCTCACCATGCCCAAGTGGCTGTCTTGGTCCCCTTTAGAAACCTATCTCTCCTGAGCTCCTTATGACTGTGCATACTTGTTAGGTTACATATATTTTACTGTTACCCTAAATGGGAACTGCCCGATAGGGAAATAGTGGATAAATATGGAGTGTTGTTGTTGGTAAGTACTGCTGAGTCAGTGCTGACTCATAGCGACCCTGCATAGGGTTTCTGAACAGTGGCTGGAGGGTATGAGCCACTGGAATTTCAGTTAGTGTTGTTGTTGTTGTTAAGTGCCATTGAGTCGATTCCAGCCCATAGCAACCCTGTATAGGGTTTCCAAGGAGCAGCTGGTGAGTTTGAACTGCTGACCATGCAGTTCAAATGGCTTTGCAGTCTGGCCCATTAACCCACAGCACCACAGTCCACTGCTTATCTTACAGCATCACACCAGGTCTCCCAAATAAGGAGTTGTTAT
>NW_006408666.1:2686904-2708055 GCF_000296735.1 Chrysochloris asiatica | reverse complement strand
GAGGATTTTTGTTTTCTTTACATTGAGTTGTAAACCCTATACAGGGTCACTGTAAGCTGGCACAGGCTGGGTGACACTTGACAACAGCAGCAACAACCCCGTAGATCAGTGCTTTGAATAGCATTACCTGTGAGTGGCCCACACATTGTTTTATCAAACTAGGCAGCAAAAGACATTTATAACAGAAAAATTATCAAATATAAGCACCCTTAGCGTATGAGTATAATTGGTGTCTACAAAATAGTCATTGGGGAAAAGAGAAAATGAGTAGATGATATATCCAGATTATTCTCAGAGAAAAAAGAAAATAACACTAAAATATCTAAGAAGGGATGCTGAGCATAAGGGGGAAATCAGGGAAATGGGATTATGTAACCACATTTTCCCTTCTTAAAATTGGTCAAAAATTTTTTTTTTAATTTTTTAATACCTGAGTTTGGCCTGTGGATTAGGAAACAGACTGTCTTTGACAGAGTTGGCAGGAATAAAAAATCGTCATGAGTGTTTGACGGGCCATTTAACATTGTCAATCTCTAAGATATGCATACACTTAGAACTCGAAATGCCAGCATCAGAAATATTAGTGCAAATTCACACAGAAGAAATGTATGCATTTATTGCAGAATTGTTTGCAATATCAAAAGAGGAATATAATCTAAGTGTTCATACATAGAGAAATAATTAATAACTATGGTACACACCAATAAAAAAAAAAATTTCTATAGAGTTTACTGTAGAGTCCAATTCAAGGCAACCTCATCTGTATCAAAACTAAACAGTGGCCCATAAACTTTCAATGGCTAATTTTTTCCAAAGTATACTCTTTCTTCTGAAAAGTCTCTTGATAGATTAGAACCGTCCGGCTGTCCATTAACACCTGAGCTTCTTAACTATTTGCACTGCTCAGGACCCCATCTAATAATAAACAGTTATTAAAAAAAAAAAAAATTGAGGCTGATCTATATCCACTAATAGAAAAGTCCTGTTGTAAAATGGTTTTGTTGGAACTTTATTTTAAAACACTTCATTTTTAGTGTGTGGCAAGTTGGAGTAGCAAACAACTATATCTTTGTGTGTTTCTATCCTGGTGTGACACTGAAGGATCAGCACTGGACTGCGAACCACAAGGTTGGCAGTTCAAACCCACCATTTGCACCTTGGAAACCCTATACAGGGGTGCTGTAAATTAGAACCGAGTCAAAGGTACATAATCATAGCAACAACAACTACACAGAAATATCTAAGAAACAGCTATCTCCTAGGTGAGGTGCTCAAAAATGTTACGATCCATAAAGTGTGGCTGGCTGAGCTACTTTCCAGTAAGGACCAGCGAGAAGTGAAAACCACTCTGGAAATAGGGTTCTACAGAGCAGAGTTCCAGTTAGCTGTGTTATGTGGGATTTAGAGATGGTTTCTATCCTGGCAATGAAAAATTGAAGCGGAACAGCGTCAAATTCGTCATTAAAATGAACGTATCGAGATCTGTCCAGAAATACAACACTGTCTGTGAGAGTATAATATCCCTACACCTACAAGGAAGACTAGTTAATACCACTATTATTCAAAGCCAGTGATGATGAAATTGAAGAATTCTACCATCTTCTTCAATCTGAAATTGATCAAACATGTAATCAAGATGTATTAATTGGAATGCAAAGATTAAAAACACGGAGTATCTGTAGTTAAAAAATATAGCCTTGGTGATAGGAATGATGTTGAAGATCACACAATAGAATTTTGCAAGGTCAAGGGCTTCTCCATTGTGAATACCTTTTTAAACAACATAAAAGATTACTATGCATGTGGGCCTCACAAGATGGAGTACACAGAAATCAAATTGGCCATTTCTGTGTAAAGAGATTGTGGGAAAGCTCCCTATCATCAGCCAAAACAAGATCAGGGGCAGACTGTGGAACAGACCATCAGTTGTTCATATGCAAGTTCAGGCTGAAGCTGAAGAAAATTAAAACAAGTCCACAAGAGTCAAAATACGACCTTGAATACATCCAACCTGAATTTAGAGACCATCTAAATTCAGATTTAATGCATTAGACACTAAAGTCAAAAGACCAGAAGAGTTTTGGGATGACATCAAGCATATAGGAAAAAAGCAAAAGGTAATTAAGAAGACAAAACAGAAGGAAAAGACCAAAATGAATGTTAGAAGAGACTCTGAATCTTGCTCTCCAGCGTAGAGATGCTAAAGCAAATGGAAGAAGTGAAGAGGTATAAGAGCTGAACAGAAAATGTCAAAGGTCAGCTTGAGAAGGCAAAGTCAAATATTACAATGAAATGTACAAAAAACTATAGTTAGAAAACCCAAAGTGAAGAAAACACTCAGCATTTCTCAAGTTGAGGGAACTAAAGAAAAAATACAATCCTCCAATCCTCAAGTTTCAATATTGAAGGATACTAAGGGCAAATTACTGAATGATACAGAAAACATCAAAAGAAGACCAAAAAGAAATAGTCGATGTTCAACCATTTCAAAAAGCAGCATATAATGTAAGAATCAATGATCCTGAATGAAGAAGTCCAAGGTGCATTGAAGGCATTGACAAATAAGGGACAGGATCTGATAGAATAAAAATTGAAGTATTTAAAAAAAAAAAAATGATGTAGCACAGAAGGCACTCATTTATCCATGCCAAGAAATTTGGAAGACAACTACCTGGCCTGCTGACTGGAAGAGATCCGTATTTGTGCCAATTAAAATAGAGGCTACCCAATGGAGTGAGGATATTATAGGATAATATCATTTATAACCCATCTGAGTAAAATTTTACTAAAAGATAATGCAAAAACGGCTACAACCATACATTGCCTGAGAATTTCCAGAGATTCAAGCCAGATTTAGCAGAAGACGTGGAATGAGGACTATCATTGTTTACATCACAGGGACCTTGGCTGAAAGCAGAGAATATCAGAAAGATGTTTAGCTGTGCTTTATTGATTATGCAAATTTTTCTATTTTGTGGATTATAACAAACTATGGACAGCATTGTAGAGATTGCGTATGCCGGAACACTTAATTGTACTCATGAGAAACTTGTACATACTACAAGAGGCAGTTGTTTGAACAGAAAAAGGGAACAAGAAATGGTTTAAAATTAGGAAAGGTGTGTTCCACAGTTATATTCTTTCACCATATTTATTCAATCTGTATGCTGAACAAATAATCTGAGAAACTGGTTTATATGAAGAAAACCATGGCACCAGAATTGGTGGAAGACTCATTAACAACCTGTGATATGCACATGATACAATCTTGTTTGCTGAAAGCAAAGAGGACTTGAAACACTTACTGATGAAGATCAAGGGCCACAGCCTTCAATATGGGTTTCATCTCAATGTAAAGAACACAAAAGCTTCATCACTGGACCAATAAACAATATCATATAAATGGAGAAAAGGATGAAGTTGTCAAAGGCTTCATTTTGCTTGGATCAACCATCAACACTCATGGAAGCAGCAGTCAAGAAACCAAATGATATATTGCATTAGGCAAATCTGCCGCACAAGACATCTTTAAAGTGTTGAAGACCACAGATGACAGTTTGAGGACTAAGGTGAGGCTGACCCGGCCTTGGTATTTCCAATAATCTCATATACATGCAAAATTTGGACTGTGAATAAGGAATTCCATAGAAGAATCTATGCATTTGATTTATGGTGTTGTATGAGAATATTGAAAGTACCAAGGACTGCCAAAAAAACAAACAGATCTGTGTTGGAAGAAATACAACTAGAGTCCTCCTTGGAAGCCAGAATGGTGAGACTCCAGCTCTCATATTTCTGTCATATTATCAGTAGGGATGAGTCCCTGGTGAAAGATGTCATGTTTGGTCAAGTGAAGGGTCAAAGAAAAAGAAGAATACCCCCAGTGCAATGGATTGGCAGCAGCCATGGGGACAGATGCAGGGCCTAGCAATGTTTACTTCTGTTTTGTATGGAGTTGCTGTGATTTGATACTGACTTAATGACCCCTAACATCACTCATCACAATAATGTGGGATTTGATTAATTCTAAATTATGTACTTAATCTTCTTCTTTAGTCCCTAACTTGCAGTACTATCATAAAAATTCAATAAAATATTGTTTATAAATCAACTGCTCTACAATATGTTCTTAATGAAAGTCATTGCTATTTTTGATATAACAAAACCCATGTTGACCATAATAAAGTTGTACAGAGATAGAAAAGATAATGCTTCTCTGCTTTGACTGGACTAACAACTCATTCTAGGTAAAGTTAACATATTATATGTTCTCTGTTGTTGCTGTTAAGTGCCATCAAGTTGGTTCGCACTCATAGAGACCCTGCCAGGGTTTCTAAGGAGCAACTAGTGAATTTGAACTGCCATCCTTGTGGTTCAAAATGACCTTGAGGTCCAGTGATTTATCCTGCAACACCATACCAGGAATTCATATGATAATTGTTTTTGTTATTAAGTGATGTCGGGTCAGTTCTGACCCATAGAGACCCTGTATAGGGTTCCCAAGGAGTAGCTGGCGAGCTTGAACCACTGGCTTTGTGGTTCAAACCAACTTTGCTGTCCAATGAATTGACCCACAGCATTACACCAGAAGACCATTGTTGTTGTTGTTGTTAAGTATTCCATAGAAGCTGTTTGATTGGTATTTGCCCTCAAGGTGATCCCAACGCCTGGTGTTGCGATGTGTGCAGTGTAGACTCTACTTCATAAGTTTTTCTCTTTGGAAACAGATCATCAAGACTTACTCTGTCAAAAAAGAAAATCCTGCCTCTGTTGGGGTTAGAAATAAATGAGTTTTTTTTTTTTTTTTTTTTACTCAGTAATAAGGAGTCCCATTGTGTTGCTGTTGGACAAAGCATGGGTTCAAACTTATCAAACACTCCTTGGGAATCCTACACAGGGTCGCTATGGGTTGGAACTGACTGGATGTCGCTTACAACAACAACATAGGTAAGGACAGCTTCAGCTTGAAACCATTTGAAATGTAGGATAGAAGGGAGTGAGTATCCATTTAGGTAAATACTCCCAGCAGGTTGGGTGGGGAATACATGATGATGATCATGAACATATTTTTTCCTGAAACAAATTGTTTATATCTTGACAGTCTTCCATGGACAAATAGTTTCTCTTCTGACCTTTTGCTTTCTGACAATACGTGTTGCCCCTTCATTCTTACATCTAACAGAAATGCCTCTATCTTGAAACTTTTCTGTTTACACTTAGGAGGTATGCTTGGGTGGGATTGAATCACCAATCATTTTGTTAGGAGCCTAGTGCTTAACCATTTGTGTTACCCAAGGACTCCAAATTAGAAGCAACATGTCCCAATTTCCTTAAGGAAAAATTCAGGAAATTTAGGAAAATAAATGCTATTACTTAATAAAAATGATTGCTTCAACAAATCTTTCAAAACTTGTTGAGTTTGGTGGGCAACAAGTAATGAGGTAAATGGTGAGAGTCACCACAGGCTTAGCACCGCAGGATGCAATGGTGGGCTCTTGTGTCTTGTCTGCTGGTGCCTCCTATTAGCATGTTGCACAGAAAGGAGAAATCCCTTCCTTGCTCTAGGGGTAAAAACGTCTTTTGAATTTGAAAACACATTGACAAATATATTTTTTCCAATTGAGTAAGATGCTGTTGAAAGGTTAGAAAACCATCCCAAAGGATCAATTCAACATTCTCTTGAAGTGAAGTTTTTAAATTTAGGAAATCTAGTGTATAAAGGAGCTCTGGTAGCGTAGTGGTTACGAATCGGGCTGCGAACCTTAAGGTCAGCGGTTCGAAACTACCAGCTGCTCCGCGGGAGAAAGATGAGGCTTTCTACTCCTGTAAAGATTTACATCCTCGGAAACCCTGTACAGGGTCGCTATGGGTCGAAACCGACTTGACGGCACTCAACAACAACAACAACAAGTGTATATATAAGGAGCTCTGGTAGCATAGTGGTTACGAGTCAGGCTGCGAGCCGCAAGGTCAGCAGTTCGAAACTACCAGCGGTTCTGTGGGAGAAAGATGAGGTGGTCTGCTCCTGTAAAGATTTATAGCCTCGGAAACCCTGTGTAGGGTCGCTATGAGTCGGAACCGACTCCATGGCACACAACAACAACAACAGTATATATTAGTCACCATTCTGTATTTTTTTCACTCCAACATATCCCCACCATACTTCCTTGGCTCTCCTAAAAATGTTCATTCTCTATGTTCCTTTTTGCTCTCACACTGTAAGAAATGGCATGTTGAGGGTGTCTGACCTCCTCTAACTTCACAAAGTGGAGGGAGAATCACCATCAACAGGCCACAGCTGATTCTCACTCAGGTGCCCAAGTTCAGACTTACCTCCTCTCTCTGGTCTTTTCCCAGTTTGGTCACAGGCATCTATGTCACTGCGGTCTCGATGGATGTCTCTGCGGGGCTTACTCATTTACTGCAATGGCCACACAGTACTGACCAACAATACGCACCATGATGGGGCTGACTAGGGAAGTGGCAGGTTATATCTCAGGACTGGGATAGAGTTCTTCAGTTAAGACAGCCACTTTTCAGCTGTTTATACTGCGCCCTCTCTCTGAGCTCTGGCCCCTCCATCCTTCGGTCCAGCTTCTTCTCTGCTTAACTGACAAAGCCCTTTAGTTACACCTGGAAGTACTCATGGGCACAACAATCCCTCAGTAATCCTCAGTCATAAAGTGGTCAGCTCTCTAACACTGGGTGTAGACAAGCCTAGCTCCTTTGAAAGGTATCCAGAGGTATCCCACGTGATCAGCAAGCCTCCAGGCCAAAGGTGTTGAGCTCTCTTGCACCCTCTGTTGGCACAATACCTACAACTGCCTTGCTCCTTGTCCTAGAGATCCCAGTGCACTGTCTGTCACCATTTCTCAAGTCTTCAGGACTACAATTCACTTTCTAGGAAGTTTCCAGCAGAGGGACCTCAGGTCGAAAGGGCATACTCTATGTGTAACTCGTTTTCTTGGTGGTTGTAGCTCCCCAGGTTTTGAACCTGGTAAGATGGCAAAACTAACCAATCCTGTCATTAGAGTTCAAGTCACTTTATTTGCATGGTCCCAGCGCATAGAGGTTCACACACCTCATTTGCATTATCAGCAAGCTGTCCAATCCTCTCCATAGGCTATAAGCACCTTATTTGTCTAGTCTCCCCAGTCATCGGTGAGAGTTACAAGCATATAAATTAACCTTTTTGCACTGAATACACACATGTTGTTGTTGTTTAGTGTTATTGAGTGAGCTCCAACTCATAGCAACCCTGTCTACAGTTTGTGAAGAGTGGCTTGTGGGTCTGAACCGCCAAGCTTCTACTTCAAACCAACCTTGCAGTCCAATGCATTTTCCTGCAGCCCCATACTAGGACACACGTATACACCCCAAAATTCTCTTTTATTTTTAAAGCAAAGGACAATTCTGTAAACGTGCCAAGAATATCTTTTGGTAAAATAAGTTTGGGGTCAGTTTTTGGGGTCTTAGGTTTTTATATGCAATCTAGCCTCTCTCTGCTTTGCTTGGTCAACTTAGTAGAAACTTGGACACAATTTTGCTGGTGCTGGCAGTTTTAAGGTGTGGATTCATGTAAGCTATTTACAAGTTGCCAAGGAATGTCAAAACTAGAACAGGGTTTTTTGTCCCACAGTCCTTCTTTGACAGGAGAAAGACTCTGTAGATTATCAAATCCATTTGCTGATATTTAACATGTTTCTTTTAAAAAAAAAATTTTTCTGAAAACTACCCTAAGTTTTGGGTGAGCTGAATTTCAATGTTTCTTCATGTTGAAACTGACAAAATAAATAAATAATCTTTAAACCATTAAAGAGAGGAAATGGGAGCTTTACAGTTCAATGTCAAGAGAGACCCTTTCCCAACGACTTTCTTGTGAAATGAATTCAGAGTTTTATATTAACAAAGAAGTTTACTCTATAGATATTCTAAACGTTAAGCTAGGAACTAATGAAGATGTCATTACAGCCTTTCTAAGTGTGTCATTACTTGTTTGCTCAAGTTATCACCATGGCCCTGTGAACTGTTTGCTTTTATGTCACTGAGCAGTTATTAGCTACCATTTTTAGTGACTGTGCATGGCCATCAAATGGGGTGAACATTAGGAGAGAGCGTCTGTGTCTTTCTCACACAATAGACCTTTTCTAGGTTTAGGTTTTCTCTCTTTTTCTGGACCCATTTGCAAAGAGATATCAGATATTTTCTTTAGGTTTGTTTTCTCCCTGCCTCACTGTAGTCTTCCCAAAGCACTCTAAACCCACCACCATGAGCCCTGACAAAAATCCCTTCTTTCTGCCAATCAACTGCAACTGTATATCCCTCGCCTTTCTAACTTGGAAGACAAGCCAAGTGTGCAGCTACTACAGTGATAAGGTCATTTTTGTTGTCAGTTGCCATCCAATTGATTCTGACTCACGGTGACTTTGTATGTAAAGGATAGAACTGGGCTTGATGGTATTTCCATCACTGTGACTTTCAAAAACGGTCACCATGTGTGCAAACCACTGAGAATCCTGGCCCAGACAAGCTGACCCACGACCTCAACAATCACTCCTTGTCAATTTGCCACCTGTGCACGTCTCTGTGCACTATACACAATTTCTATGTAAACGAAGTTATACAGTCACACTTGCACCTAACAGGAGATAACTAGCATGCATGCATACAACTGGAAACGAACTAGGCCTATTTATAGTTTATATAAGTCAACCAGACAAAAGTATTTTGTGAACACAATAAGAAGGAAATACAAATAAGAATTAGAGTCCTCATTTTGTCATGTGGTTGTAGCTGATATTTAAAAATACCTTCTTTCACCACCCATTCTGTATCCCCTTTGCCTTTCGTTATTTGCAGTTGGGATGACCCAAACATTCATTCCTGAAGGGGTTGGACCATTAGAAGTCATGTCAGAATTGGATTGCTGTCATTTTCCATTAACTTTAATCACAGGGCACGCTAGTGTTAGGAGACAGCCTGAGGCATCGTCTGGATTCCATGCACATTTTTCTTTAGCTCAATTATGTAATACCAATCTGCTCTCCCACATCACCTACTGCAGTAACGCCCCGCTTTGCCTGTTGGTCCTGAGGCATGGAAATACCAAAGTGGCCAGAAGACATTCTTAACTCCCAGTACAATGGAATCAGGTGGGAGCATTCTTTCCTTTGGACCTCCATTCCCAGATCATAGGGTTGCAGGGACAAGAAGCAAAAAATTGTAGTGTGGGTCATGAAGAACAATATTGAGTAGTTCCATTTCCATTTTCAACCCTTGGGTCTTATACTAATCCTGGTTATTGGAGAAACATCACTATATACTGGATGCTGGTCTACAGCATATACAACCTCCTGGAGAACATTTCCTCACCTCTGAAAGGTACTGCTCCATAGCTGGCCCTGTACTTGTGCCCTTTCACTGTTCTGTTCAGCCATTGCATTGTTCTGTCAAGTCATCTTCTTTAGGACGATGGGGAACATGGCAAGCCCAGTGAATGTCATGAGCATGAACACATGGCCATACTGCATTTGTTATGAAAAAGTTGTGTGATCTGAGATGATGCTACATAGAACACCATGACAGAGGCTAAGACATACGTTTAGGTGAGCAGTCTAATTAAGATTGTCTTCAGGACTTAGGGATGGCTGGTTCCAGAGGTATGTTTCTTTTAACCTGTCCCTTCCCTCTTCCTTCCAGGAAACCCATGCACTGTTGAGGAGGATAACTGATTGTCAGCTCAATTTATTGTCCAAATAGATTAGAGACAACTTGACTTTTACTACATAAGATACACCATAACAAGGAATTCTGGTCTACATGTCCCTTAAATATCTGTACCATAACAACCTCGTGACAACAAAGACTCAAGAAACCAGGTAAAATAGACACCAAAAACAACCTCAGATTCCAGAGTATCAGAGGGTGGAAAAACCAGACTGATCACCTTCTGAAATGAGAAGAGCAGGAAAACAGATTTACCACACCCTGCCTGCCAGTGGGAACAACGTGGTCATTTGGCTATGGTAAAAAACAAAACCACAGCGAAGAACTTAGAAAAGGATCTGGAAAGAGACCTCAACTAGTGGCAGGCATTCTTAGAAATGAATCCCAGAAAGAAATGTCAAGGTGGCAGAATGCAGCCAGGGATGAGCCCCTCTGGAGGGAAGCATTAGAGTGATGCAGCCTAAAACTTGGTACTCATGGGGGCGGGGGGTCATGCCTTTACAGCAAGTACAACAGACTGTGTCATCTCAACCATAGAGAAGTGCAGCGTGTAGACAGAGGGTGAGCAATTGCAGGGGAGTACCGGGAGGAAACAGAGGGGTGGATGAGTCTCCAGTCCCTCTGGGGTGTGCAAGAAGGGAAGCAGCTAAGTGTTTGTACAGGGAACTCCCATTACAATGGCAACCCACTAGAGGCCTGCCTCCCAGAACCAGACCGAGCGAGGCAGTTACTCTGCTTGCCTTATGCATGACAGTGTCCTAAGGCACAGGTGGACAGTACAGGTGGATGGTCCTGCACACCACCAAAAAGCCCAGCCCTGCTCCCCACCCACACCCCTCAGGCACATAAGGCTTATTCTAACATGAAATCCAGTGGCACTGTACGATAAGCAATGGACTACAAAGTTGGTTTGAACCACAAGGTGTGTGGTTCAAACTCACCAGCCACCCCTCGGAAACCCTACACAGAGTTGCTAGGAGTTGGAACTGACACCATGACACTTTATAACAACAACAACATGAAAGCTCGGTCACATTCTTCACCACCTGTCTGAGGCACAGGTGGCTTACACTTACATACCCCAAATCTGCCCCTCCTGAGTAACCCCTCCCAAAATTGCACGCAACTCACATTTGTACAAGCCTAGCCCATCCACCCAGTGATCTTTGATTCATGCACCCTGGGCACAACCATCCAGCAATGGGTGGTGCGTCCATGCAGCACTCAATGCGGCAACGGGCTCCTTGCATCCACACACTGGTAACTGACTAGAAAGACACATTACCTCACCTGCAACACCAGTCACATCCTGGCAGCTGCCATCTGCACCTCAGTCAAAAAGGAGTGCAACATCACATCCCTCACCCAAATAGTTCCCACAGGCTCTTCCCACTTGCACTGAAGCTCCTTGATCCTCTACCACTACTGAGATGTTAACTTGTGCAGGAAGCTTCTTATTCCTGAACCCACCTCCTTCATCTGGGTAATGCTTTTTCATAGCAGAAGTAGTAGTGCCCTAACCTCCAGAGAGTGCATTGCCTAATGACACCAATCTGGAATGACACCATTGTCCCATAAGAGCTACGAAAAACCCTCAGTACCCACCACATGTTACCCAATATCCAAGAAAGGACCTGTTCTTCCACTTTCACTTATTTCACTGAGGGAAGACATATAAGTCTGGTCACAGAGTAATCACACTTACCTGAGACCCACCATACTCACTTATGAGAAGTAATCATGTCCAACCAACAGACATCATCAAGGTGGAGTTCTTGCAAAACCAGTGTTGTTGTTGTTAGGTGCCATTGAGTTGGTTCCAACTAACAGTGATCCTATGCACAACAGAATGAAACACTGCCCAGTGCTGCATCATCCTCACAGTTGTCGATAAGCTGAGTCAATTGGTGTTGCTACTGTGCCAATCATTGGGGGGCTTCTCCTTTTGCACTGATCCTCCTCTTTACCAAGCATGAGGTCCTTCTCCAGGTATCGGTCCCTCATGATAATACATCCAAAGTATGAGAGACAAATTCTCACCATCCTGGCTTCTAACATTCTGGCTGTTCTTCTTCCAACAAAGATTTGTTTGTTCTTCTGGAAGTCCATGATACATTCAATTTTCTTCTTGAAAACATAACTCATATGATTCGATTTTTCTATGGTCTTCCATATTCATTGTTCAACTTTCACATGCATATGCGGCTATTGAAAATACCATGGCTTGGGTCAGGCTCACCTTGGTCCTTAAATTCTTTCCTCTTGAACACTTTAAAGAGATCTGGTGCATCAGATGAACCTAATACAATGTGTTAATAATATGATAGGTTACTAATGACTTGCTCTGCTCAGGGTTATTGTTCTATAATTGATCCAATGGTTTGACAAACTTTGGAGGAAATGGTGTAAAAGAAGCCCATACTGGAATCAATAGGGAAACGAAGATTTTCCTGATAAGAAATTCTCAAAGAACTTTCTCACTTCAGTTCCACTATAAACAAAGAAGAACATTCTGGCTCCTCAACTGAAAATCATTTTATTGTAAAAATCTCAACCTTCTAATCAAACATTATATTCTCAGTGGAAGAAAAGAAAGCATGAGAAGAGAAAATATGAACTTTAAGTGCAGAGATCTTTTTTTGCTATATAATAATATTAATGAATGCAAATGTAAAATCTAGGCAAATAGATCAAAACCCATAAAGAAAACTCTCTTTGCCCTTGAGTTGACTCTGATTCAGGAAGACCTCTTGGGTTTACTAGTAGATTGTTCCATATGGATCTCTTGGCAGTAGTCTTTACAGGAACAGAACCCCAGACCTGCCTTCTATGGTACCAAAGGCTGAGTCCTAAACTTTTAAACCCTTACGTTAGTTCGCTGTTGTTGTTAAGTGACATTCATCGCGGTTCTAACTCATAGCGACCCTGAATAGGGTTTCTGAGGAGCTGCTGGTGAAGTCTAGTGCATTATCCCACAGCGCCACACCAGGACTCCTTTAGGTGACCGATCAAGTACAAACCATTTGTGCTACAAGAATCCTTGGCAAATACGTAGGGGAAGAAAATAGAGTCTTGTAAATAATTTAATCAAGGATAAAAATGATGGAGTTGGCCTAGAGCCCGGGTTAATAATGACTTACTCAGAGTTATTGCTCTATAATTGAGGCAATGAATTGACAAGCCTGCGAGGAAGTGGAATAGAAGAAGAAGCCACAAGCCAGCTTCCATTTACATGATTTAGAATAAATCACTGAAATGAATGATTTAGAATAAAATCATTAAAATGAAAACTAAAGTACAGGGTGAATGACTAGTGAATGAATTTTCCATGAGCTAGTCAGAAGCTTTTTTTTTTTTTTTTTTTAAATTAAAACAAAACAAAACAAAATTTTCATGGCAAAATATACATAACAAAATATTTTCCATTTTATCCTATTTTAAGTGCAGAATTCAGTGACAATTCAATTACATTCACCTTGTGCCACCAGCACAGCTGTCTATTTCCCAATGGTTTTCATCACCACAAAACTGAAGCTCAGTACACGTGACAAGATCTGCTCATGGTCCGCTCCTATCAGCCACTGGCAATTGTTCATAGCTTTATATTCGTACCAATAATGGGTGCAAGTCCAGCCATAACCCATTCTTAACAATACTTGGTATATGTTATCTTCTTTATTAAAAACAAAACAAAACCAAACACATGCCAAACCCACTGCCTGTGAGTTAATGCCAACTCACAGAGAGCTGTAGAACAGAGCGGGTCAGCCCCTAAAGTTCCCAAGGCTGTGCTATTTAAGGCGTCCTGGTATGGCACCATAGGATAAACACTAAACTATAATGTCGATTTGAGCTTCAAAATTGGCTGTTCAAATCCACCAACCACTCTTCAGAAACCCTAGACAGGGTCCCTGTGAGTGGGAGCCAAGTCAACAGCACTAACGAACAGCAACAGTCTTTAAGGAAGCCAAGTTCCTCCTCTTTCTCCTGAGTAGTGGCTCCTGGATTCAAACAGTCGACATCCTGGTTAGCAGCTGGGATCTTAACCACTAAGCCAGTAGATACCATGAGTCAGAATTCACTTGACAGCAACAGACATTTATTTAACCATATAATTTATTTTAACTTTCAAATTTTAAGAAATATTTTTTATTATTTAATAGAAACTTGATTTTCATTCTGAAGGTGAACTATCAAATTGAGTCCAATTTGGCCCGGCTTTAGGAAAGTAGGATTTCAGAGATTGTAAATCTTTATGGAAACAGACAGACTCATCTTTTTCCTGAGGAAAAACAGTTGGTGGGTTTGAACTGCTGGCCTTGTAGTTAGCAGCCTAATGCTTCACCTACTGTGCCACCAGGACTCTTGATGAACAATGAATTAATAATATCCTCAATTCTCACAGCCAGAGTTATGGACAACTATGGAAAGCTAATGTGTGGGGTGAGGCATGCTGGGAGCCCCAGTCAGGAGGAGGGAGAGAAATACCATGGTTAGCATAATGACAAATTAACTGAACAATAACTTCCATTTGGGAATCTGTACCTGGACCAAGAGACAGTTGTTTCAACAGAACATAGGACACTGAATAGTTTAAAATTAAGAAAGGTGTGCTACAGGGTTGTATTCTTTCACCATATTTATTCAATGTATGCTGAGCAAATAATCCAAGAAACTGGGTTCTATGGAAAAAAAAAAACAAAAACGTGGCATCAACATTGGAGGAAGACTCATTAACCTATGATATGCAGATGATACAACCTTGCTTGCTGAAAGTGAAGAGGACTTAAAGTATTTACTGATGAAGATCAAAGAGCACAGCCTTCAGTATGGATTGTGTCCCAATGTAAAGAAAACAAAAATCCTCACCACTGGACCAATAAACAACATTCTTATCAATGGAGAAAAGATTGAAGTTGTCAAGGACTTTATTCTTCTTGGATCAACCATCAACACTCACGGAAGCAGCAATCAAGAAATTAAATGACATATTGCATAAGGCAAATCTGCTGCACAAGACCTTTTTAAAGTGTTGAAGAGCAAAGAAGTCAGCTTGAGGACTAAGGTGCGCCTGACCCAAGCCATGGTATTTTCAATAATCTCATATGCATGCGAAAGCTGGAGAGTGAATAAGGAAGACTGTAGAAGAATTGATGCTTTTGAGTTATGGAGTTGGAGGAGAATGTTGAAAGTGCCATGGGCTGCCAAAAGAACCAACAGATCCATTTTGGAAGAAGTGCAGCCAGAGTTCCCCTTAGAGGCTAAGATGGCCAAACTTCATCTGCCATACTTCAGATATATTGTCAGGAGGGACCAGTCACTGGAGAAGGGTATCATGTTTGGTAATGTGGAGGGTCAGAGAAAAAGAGGAAGACCCCCAGCGAGATGGATTGGCCAAGTGGCAGCATCAATGGGCTCAAGTGTGACAACGATAGTGAGGCTGGCCCAGGACCAGGCAGTGTTTCATTCTGCTGTGCATAGAATAATTCTGAGTCAGTACCGATTCGATGGCACCTAACAACAACAACAACAACAAATGCTTATATTAATTTAGAACTGCATTCTCTGTGCTTGTATTATGTTTAATTTTAATTTAATATATATAGGGAACAGTGGTCTCAGTTCTCTTCTTCATACTGCCTGATGAACTTTGCTGTATTAGCTTCAAAAATTGAATTATTTCTATTTCTGGTAAAGTCATTATCCACAGTATGTGTTTTCTTAGGAAATTCTCCTATTTATATAGGTTTTCTATATTTGTGTAGAAATCTGCAAAGCCACTGCTCATGATTTTTTTATTTTATTTTTTTAATTTCTGTCCTGGTGTTATCTCTTTTTTTGTTATTTCTTCTTTGGTGCCTTCCTTATTTCCTTGATAACCTTTGCTAGTGGTTTATTTTGTTAGATTTTCTAAAATCCGAATTTATATTTATTAATCATATTTAATGTTTTTCTATTCTTTATCCTATAATTTTGATTTTATTTTTATGTTTTCATTTTAATTGATTGATTTTGATTTTGGTTTAGTTTTATTTTCCTTCTAATGTTTTGGACTCCTGGTGTGGCGCTGCAGGGTTAGCACTGGACTGTGAACCACATGCTCAGCAGTTCAAGCCCACCATCTGCTCCTCAGAGACTCTATAAAGGGTCACTAGGAGTCAGAACTGACTATAGCAGCAACAATCTTTTGGGCTGGGAATTCAACTCATTAATTTCCATTATTTTATTTTTAGTACTATGAATTTCCCTTTGATTATTGTATTAAATATACATAGGCATACATACTCTTTAAATATATATACTTCAAATATATATATTCTTTAACTATATACCATAGATACTCAGTGCTTACTTTATATTTTTACCTTTATATTTAAATCTATATTTTCAGTTTGCATTTCTCCTTTCCTTTAAAATTAGTGAACTAATCAAATCCAAAGATAATCATATTCAAGAACTATCCTAGTAAAATTATTAAATTCCACAGGTAAAAATAAAATGCCCAAAGACCTCAAGGCAAAAGGAGCAAATGAGTTGCATATGCAAAAGAATCAGACATTTAAACCCGATTTACAAAGAAAGGGGGTGATAGAGACACAATTTTTTAAATCTGGGAAAAAAAAAAGTAAGCCCAGAGTTTCATATTATATATAATCAACTAACTGGTCCTTCAAACATCAAGCTTCAAATTTAATTCACCAGATATGCAGGGATCCTTTACAGTGATTTTCAAGTCTTTTTCTATTTCTGGAATTTTTTGGATTATCATTTTAGATGTTAGGTCTTTTCCATTGCTATGCTATTCTTCAAAGAAACCAATAAAATAGATATGATTCCTTTCTTGTTTCCCTTTGATTTCCATTTTCCTTCTCTTGGTCATTTTCTTGCATTTCTTCCTCTCTCCTTTTTACATTATCAACTGAGTCTACATTTTGGACATTATACTAAGTGTTACTCATTTTTATAATAACTTCATTCTTCCCTTCCTTTTCTTTCTTGAATCAAATCAATACTCTTGTCATTTTTCCTGTATGAATTTTGTCCATTTTTGTGTTTACTTTTCAGTGTTCTTACTCAAGATGTGTTTTCATGTGTTTACTATGAGAATCCACTCAGGTGTTTTGCTGGTTTATTTTTGGGGAGGAAGGGTGTTGGCACATGTACTATGGCTGACTACTCACTGAAAGGTTGGTGGTTCAAAACCACCAAGCAGGGGCTGTGGAAGAAAAAATCTTGGCAATATGGTTCTATGAAGTTTATGGTTGAGAAAATCTTATGAAAATCAGCTCTATTTTATAAACATGGGATCACCATTAGTCAGAATTTACTCAGTGTCAGTAGGTTTGTTGTATCCGCCAATGAGTGTATCCTGTTCTGCCTTAAGTGTCAACTTACAGGTTTCCTCTGTCTTATCGTTTCCTTTCTCTGGTAGCATAGTGGTTGCGAATCGGGCTGCACACCTTAAGTCCAGCAGTTCGAAACTACCAGGCGCTCCGCCGGAGAAAGATGAGGCATTGTGCTCCCGTAAAGATTTACAGGCTCGGAAACCCTGTACGGGGTCACTATGTGTTGGAACCGACTCGACGGCACTTAACAACAACAACAAATCAACATAAAATATTGTTTCTTGGTGTGTGCCAAAGCTCAGCGTATATTCTAATTAAAATTGTTATGATATTAATGAGTTTTATATTATTTCTAGCTTAATACCATCGCTATTTATCAGTATTGTTGTTGTTAGTGCCATCCACTCGTTTCTAACTTTATGCACTGCCCAGTCCTTTGCTAATACCACAGTCATGGTTACGCTTCAGTCTGTTGCTTTTGCCGCTGTGCCAATCCATCTCATTGGCGATCTTCCACTTTTTCGCAGACTCTCCATTTTGCTTAGCACGATATTCCTATCCAGGGACAGGCCCTTACTAACAATGTACCCAAAGTATGAAAGATGAAGTCTCATCATGCTGGCTTCCAATAAACATCTGGTTGTTTTTCTTCCGACACAGATGTGTTTGTTCTTCTAGCATTTCATGGTGCTTTTAATATTCATCTTCAACACCAAAACTCAAATGTATCAATTCTTCTACGGTCTTCTCTATTCACTGTCTAATTTTCACATTCATATGAGATTATCGAATACACCATGGTTTGGGTCAAGTACACTGTAGTCCTCAAACTGACATCTTTGCTCTTCAACACTTTAAAGAGGTCTTGTGCTGAAGATTTGCCTAGTGCATGATATCATTTGATTTTTTGACTGCTGCGTCCATGAGTGTTGGTGGATAATCAAAGCAAAATGAAGTCTCTAACAACTCCAATGTTCTGTCCACATTTTCTACTGCTGTGTAAGTTTAGGTAAGTGGTGCTTTTCCAAAAATATATTCATCTCCTCTAGATTTTCAAATTTGTTGGACTATAAGTCTTCATAATATTGTGTTATTATCCTTTTTATTTCAATCAGTTCTGTTATGACATCACCCGTGTTGTTTCTTATACGTATTATTTGTGTCTTGTCCCTCTTTTCTTTTGTTAAGTTTGCCAATGGTTTGTTGATGTTATTAATTCTTTCAAAGAACCAGCTTCTTGTCCTGTTGATTGTTTCTATAGTTTTTCTGTTTTCTGTCTTATTTATTTCTGCTCTAATCTTTATTATTTCCTTTCTTCTGTTGACTGTAGGTTTATTTTGCTGGTCAGTTTCTAGTTGTTGGAGATGTTGTGTTAATGTGTTGATTTTGGTTCCTTCTTCTTTTTGGATGTGTGCAGTTAATACAATATACTGTCCTCTCAGAATTGCTTTTGCCATGTCCCAAAGATTTGGTATGTTGTGTTTTCATTATCATTTGTTTTTAGAAACTTAGTGAATTCATGTTTTATTTCTTCTACTACCCAGTAGCTTTTAAGCAGGGTGTTATTCGATTTTCATGTATTTGACTTTATTTCCTTGGTCTTCCTATTGTTGATTCTTAATTTGCTATCATTGTGGCCTGAGAAGATGCTTGGTAGTATTTTGATGTTTGTAAATTTATGGAGGCTTGTTTTGTGGCATAACACATGGTCTACTCTGGAGATTGTTCCACGTGCACTGGAAAAGAATGTGTATTGTGCTGTTGTTGGGTTGAGTGCTCTGTACACACCTATGAGGCCCAGTTGGCTGATTGTGTTGTTAAGTTCATCAGTATATTTGTCGAGTTTCCTTCTAGTTGCTCTATCCTTTTTCAAAAGTGATGTATTAAAATCACCCCCTATTACTGTATATTTGTCTATTTTATTTTTGCAAATCAATTAGAGTTTACTTTATATATTTTTGAGCTCTTTCCTTGGGGCATAGATATTTATTATGGTTATGTCCTCTTGTTCAATTGTCCCTTTAATCATGAGATAATGTCCATCTTTACCTATTGTCATCTTTTTCAATTGACCTTTTAATCATGAGATAATGTCCCTCTTTATCTAGTATGCTGGTTTTTGCCATAAAGTTTATTTTATCAGAGATTAGTACTGCCACTCTTGCTTGTTTTTTAATTGCAATTAGCTTAGTATATTTTTTTCCATCCTTTAACATTTAGTTTGTATTTGTCTTTGTGTGTAAGGTGTGTCTCTTGCAGACAACATATTGAAGGATCTTGTGCTCTTATCCATTCTACCACTCTCCAGTCTCTTAACTGGTACATTGAATCCATTGACATTCAGTGTAATTATCAATAGGTATAAATTAATTGCTGTCATTATGTTTGTTTGTTTTCTGTGATGCTTCTGGTTTCTTTGTTCTGCATGCCCTCCTTTGCTGAATTCATGATTTCTGTGTTCTTTTTTGTGAGTTCCTTCATAGTCTTAATGTTTCCGTGTTCTTCTTGGATTTTTATTTTCTTGGTATTATGTGAAGGAATAATTTCCTTTGAGGTTACCTTATATTCTAATTACTTTTCCTTCTTTTTTAAACAGTCTGTTTTATCCTATAATCTACCTGACCTCCTCAACACGTGGATCTCTGTTTCTATATTTTTACCTGCTTTGACATTGTAATTGTCTTGATGATAGATTAACCTCCCAGATCCTCTGAGTTTGTTCTCATAATTTTGTTCTGTTCTGTGCCCTTCCATTTGTCCATTGAGTTTTGAGTGTTTCTACCATGTATGTCAATCTCTGGTTGTTGTCTGTTCTTGATGGTTCTCAGTCCAAAGAACTCCTTTTAGGATGCTTTACAGTGTAAGGTTGGCTTTGGAAAAATTCCTTAACTTCTGCTATCCTGGAATGTTTTGATTACACCATCATATTTTATTGACAGCTTTGCTGACAATTCTTGATTGGCAGGTTTCTTTTTGTTTCACAGTTTTATATGTCTCCCTATTGCCTGCATAGTTTCTGCTGAGATATCAGAGCTTAATCTGACTTGCTTGCCTTTTTATGTAACACTTCTGTTTTCCCTAGCTGCTTTCAGGATTCTCTCCTTGTCTTTGATTTTAGAGAGCTTGATTATGATGTGTCTTGGTGATTTTGTTTTGGGGTTTATCCTTCCTGGAGTTCGTTCAGATTCTTAAATGCTTATATTTTCATTTTTCAGGATGTTAGGGAAATTTTCTTCCAGAAGCTCTTCAAGTATCTGCTCTGTGGACTTGTGGGATTCTTCCTGTTCTGGAATGCAAGTAATTCTTCAGCTATTCCTGTTCATGTTATCCAACATGAACCTTAGACTTTCTTCAGATTTTTTTCATGCTTTTTTTCTGCTTGCTCTTCTATCTTAGCAGTATTGAGATATTGTCTTTCAGCTCACTGTTCGGATTCCAGGTCTTCAATTCTACTCCTTTGCCCTTTCAGTGTATTGTCCATTTCTGATGTTTTATTATTAATCATTTGTGCCTTGTTTTGCAGGTTTTGAATTGTTTCCAATGTTGAATCGTTTCCAACAATATCTGTATTGTTTGATTTTTCCTGTAGTACTTTCCTGACTTCTTCCTTATTTTTCTTAAATCCTCGGTCAAGCATTTGGAAATACTTAAGTATCATTTTCCTGAATTCCTTCTCAGGCATTTCCAAAGCCTGCCCTCCTTCCAATGTGTTATCTAGATCTAGCTCATGCTCATTTGTCCCAGTCACTCCATCTTGTTTCTGGACATGTGCCTATTTGTTCATCTGTTTCTTGGATATCTTCAACAGTTAGCTGTGATCTCAATAATTAGATGAACGTATGTTGATGTTTTATTATGCTGTCTGATTGTCTCCAGGTAGATGTGCTCAGAAGATGGACTTCCCTTTTCACTCTTCTTATTACTCAACACAGAGTAACTGTAGCAGTTGTTGACTGCCTATCTGGTGTATAGAGCTGATATTGGCTCTTGCCTGGATGGTGAGATTTTATAGGGTGTGATTATAGCTTTACTATATGACCGCAATTACTGTGTCTTCTTGAGTAATGTAGGAAGAGAAA
>NW_006408666.1:2683893-2686804 GCF_000296735.1 Chrysochloris asiatica | reverse complement strand
TATATAAAGAGAGAGAGAGAGAGAGAGAGATGTAGATATAGATATAGATAGATAGGTAGGATGCTATAAGCTATAATCACAGAAAAAAATTATGTAGCAAAATATTAGTATGACTTCAACATCCCTCTCTTGGCTTCTTGCGTTCAAGGTCACCTGAGAAATTTCATATATCACTGTTGGTCGTTATGACATAACTCAGGATTTAATTTTTGTCCAGTTTCCTTTTTAGTTCTCTCTCTCCCACTCCACAATCTCTGTTCAGGCCTTTTTCCTAGTGATTAACAGATCAGTGCCGGCTGTATCCATTTTTCGCTGCCGTTTGGTTTTAAGTGGATCCTTTCCCGTTAAATTATGCTAAGCAAATCTGTGTGCATGCATAGTAGAACCCTCTGGGGGTAGGAGGTTGTCCACTCGCTCAGGCACCCCCTCTAATCACAAGAATGGAAGTGCACAGACAGTGAGAGACCAATGAACAGAGACACACAAAAAAATAATAATGTCCACACCATTATCTCTGAGGACAGGTCAGACATCTGCAGTGTGATCATTGCTCTGATCCTTCACCCACTCCATCTCACCCAAGATGGCCACTCCAGATGCTGCTGAGGCAAGCTGATCAGAAAACACCAGGCTGTAAGCCTTTGAACTTTGTAAATATTGCTTTATATGTAGTCCAGAGTTCTGGGCCCATCCCCCAAAACTGCTTCATATGGTATTCTGTATTTTTGTTGCCAGAGGTTTGAAATGCACTTCTCCCTCATCTTCCATTCACAACTCGAATATCTTGTCCATTTATCATTATAATTATTGGTCCAATGATGAGGATTTTTGTTTTATTTACAATGGGGTACAACCCATACCCAAGTCTGTGTGGTCTTTGATCTGTATCATTAAGTATTTTACATCCTCTCTGCTTTCAGCAAGCAAAGTTGTATCGCCTATTAATGATGCCAGGTTCTTCTTCATATAATACAGCTTCTCTGATTATTTTCTCAGCATATAGATTGAGTAAGTATGGTGAAAGAATAAAACTCTGTCACACACCTTTCCTGATTTTAAATCATTCAGTGTCCTCTTGTTCTGTTCAAATGACTGCCTCTTAAGACTATGTACAGGCTCCTCAGTAAAGTATGTTGTTATCATTGTTGAGTGTTGTTGAACTGGTTCTGACTCATGGCAACTTCTGTACAAGGTTTCCATGTTGTAAATCTTTGCAGAGACAGAAAGTCTCATCTTTCTCCCTGGAGATGTTGGTGGGCCCCAACAACCAACCTGTGGTTCACAGCGCTGTGCTTAAACTACAGGGTTACTGTGCTCCCCCCAGTATAGTACAGTTCAGATATTTTGACTGGTCTTTTTGTTTTGTGATAGTGGAAAGATTTTAAGGTTTTTCATTTTATGCATCTCTTTTACTCTCAAGATTCTAAAATCTTGCCTTTATCTCTTTTCATTCTTAAGTACTAATTGACAAATAGTGCTTCTACTTTCTTTCTTCTCCCTACAATCTGTGTATTTTGAAGACTGCCCCTTCCATGGTAGCTACCATTTAAAATCACATCTGTTCCTTCAAGTTACGTCTACTGCTTTATATTTAGCCTGAAATTTTAATTTGCTCATATTTTGAAAACCCCTCACTATAGCCCATACAACCGTGGCTGACTTGGACACTTTTCAGACTTCGTGTAGACTTGCTAATGTTGGACAAGTTTGAGATTTGGCATCGGCACTTTCACTAGCTTTCAGTTCTCTGACCTCACAGCTTTTCTGGGTCTAACACAGGGTCTCTTACTGGGTGCATTAGCATGTGACAGGGAGAGATCATATGCTGAGATTGTTGGGTTTTCTTCTTTCATTCACAGTGATTTTGAAGGTTATGTATTCCGTGTCTCTATGTTGTAGGATGGTTTTCAAGTATATTTTATTTTCTGTTGTTTTGTTTCATTTTCTTTTACGTAAGGAGGAAAGTGGTATGTTGTTGTTGTTGTTAGGTGTCATGGAGCTGTTACCAACCATAACAGCCCCAGGCACAACAGAATGAAACATTGCCCAGTCTCATGCCAACCTCACAATTGTTGCTATATTTAAGCCCATTACTTCTGCCATTGTGCCAATCCATCTAGTTGGGGGTCTTCCTCTTTTTCTCTGACCCTGCACTTTATCAAACATTGTGTATTTCTTCAGGGACTAGCCCCTTCTGGCAATACGTCTGAAGTCTGAGAGACAAAGTCTGTCCACCCTGACTTCCAAGGAGCATTCTGGCTGTTTTTTGTTTTTTGTTTTTTTAATTTCCAACACTAATCAATTTGTTCTTTAGGTAGTCTATGGTAATTATAATACTCCTTTGAACACCATAACTCAGATTCATCAATTATGCGATGGTCTTCTTTACTTATTGTCCAGCTTTCACATGTATCTGAGGTTATTGAAAATACCACGGCTTGAGTCAGGTGCACCTTAGTCCTCAAGCTGACATCTTTGCTTTCGAACACTTTGGAGAGGTCTTGTGAGCATATTCCCTTTTGGTTTTCTAACTCCAGGTCTTTGTATGCTTTGCTATAGTACTTGACTTTGTTTTGTCAAGCTGACCTTTCAAATTTCATATTCAGATCTTTGACTGCCTCATTTCTTCCATCTGCTTTAACATCTCTTTACTGGAAAGCAAGTTTCAGAGTTTCTTCTGACATCCACTTAGGTCTTTTCCTTCGTATTTGTCTTCTTAATGACCTTTTGTTTTCTTCCTGTGTGATATTCTTGATGTAATCCCACAACTCATCTGGTCTTCAGTCTTAAATGTCTAATGCATCAAATTTGTTGTTTAGATAATCTCTAAATTCAGGTGGGATATGTTCAAGTTCATATGTTGGATATCACAGACGTGTTTTAATTTTCTTCAGCTTCAGCCTGAATTTGC
>NW_006408666.1:2681804-2683088 GCF_000296735.1 Chrysochloris asiatica | reverse complement strand
TTTCATCATGTTTCAATATTCAGTACTCTGGTACTGACAGTGTTCCACTACTGTTCATAAGGTCTTCAGTAACTAAAATTATAATCTGTCTCTCCTTCTTCCTAGTCTGTCTTAGTCTGCAAGTTTATCTGAAAGCTGTCCAGCAAGGGTGACCCTACTGTTTAAAATACTGGTGGCACAGCTTCCAGAATCACAACAACATGCTGGGCATTGCATTATGACATACTAATAGATGAGTTGTGGAAGCGAGTGACCATGGTGGTGGTTATGTGCCTTGGAGTTGTTCCGACTCATAGCGACTCTGTACAGAGTTTCCAAGCCTGTAAATCTTTACAGGAACAGAAAGCCTCATCTTTCTCCTGTGGAACAGCTGGTAGTTTCAAACTGCTGACCCTGAGGTTAGCAGCACAATTTGTAACCACTACACCACCAGAGCTCCTTAGCAAGTGACTGTTGTTGTTAAGTGTCTTCAAGTTGGTTTTGACCCATAGTGACCCTGTATAGGGTTATCAAGGAGCAGCTGATAAGCTTGAACCACCTACCTTGCAGTTCAAACTACTTTGCAGAGTGGCACATTAACCCTCAGCGCCACCCAAGGACTCCAGTGACTAGACCCCCATAATTTTTACAATCTTTTATTTGAGTTATATTTTCATCGTTTCCACACTTAGCTCTCCTTGTCTTTTTACCATAGTTTTAATAATATATTTGTGCCAGTGGTATCTTTATAGACTCCTGGTGTGACTCTGTAGGATAAGCATTGGACTGCAAACTACAAGATTGGCAGTTCAAATCCACCAGCTGCTACTCAGAAACCCGGCATGGGTTTGTATGAGTTGGAATCAACTCAAAGGCACTTAAGGATAACAGCAACTTTATGAAATTTTCATGGTAGAAATTAATAATGAATAGAAAGAGGACTAGGTTGAGAAATAAATTTTTGCCTTCAACCTGTCCCCTTAGTGTGTTACATACTTTCACACATATTTTTACATGATATTTTACTAAAATCTTTAAAAATTAATATATTTTAATTCATTTGGTCCACACACAACCACTGTGAAAATTTGTGGTCTTCAGTGTACAAATGAAAACTAAAACCAGATGACTAACACCCGAAAAAGCTAAATGCCTTGCCCAAAGTCACATAAATAATATTCAAGCCAGGAATTAAATATCATTTATATCACAATTTACAAGAAAAAAATTCATTAAGCAACTTAATGTGAATGCCGTAAGTATAGATTACTAAGTCACCACGATATTTTAAAGGCGCTCTGGTAG
>NW_006408666.1:2653369-2681688 GCF_000296735.1 Chrysochloris asiatica | reverse complement strand
GTAAAGATTTACAGCCTCAGAAACCCTGTGCAGGGTCACTATGAGTCGGAACTGACTCCACGGCACATAACAACAACAACAATGATATTTTAGCATCTTTATGGGTCTTGTTATTTCATGACTATGAATTTATCAAGCCATGACTCATCAGGAACTTTGGCTGTCAAATCAACTCTTGACATTCAGTGAAAATCCAATGCATAACCTTTGGTGAATGGTGCAATTCAACTTGAGACTAATCTTTTAATGTAGATAATAACATACTTGAGTCATCACAGATAAGCAAGAGTTGACAATTATTTAGTTACTAATAAAATTCTCTGAGTTCTTCAGTTTCATTGGAAATGGGAGACTCTTACTTACCTTTACTCTACCAGTATGGTGCTGTGGGCTAATGCGCGGGACCGCAAAGTCGGTGTGAACCACAAGGTTGGTTGTTCCATCTCATCAGTTGCTCCTTGGAAACCCTGTACAGGGTCTCTATGGCTTGGAACCGACTCAATGGACTTACCAACAACAAAACAGCTTTAAATCTAATAGCATAGTTTAGTTAAATGTTCAGTAAAGATGCTCGGTTTACATGTTGTAGCCAATTTGAAGCAGTTACATTTTGAAGATAACAAAAAGCCATCAAATCACTTCACACTTGCTAAGCACTAATGTTACCCCCTTCTTGCTTCAAATACAATTACATTTAAAAACTGTTAGGCGTTCAGGTGTGGTGCTACAGAATAAGCACTGAACTATTAACCATGGGTCAGAAGTTCAAACCCACTAGTTGCTCCCCAGAAACCCTATTTAGGAGTGTTATGAGTCAGAACTGACTCAACAGCACTTAACAACAACATCAAAATGCTTTGGGAAGCAATTAATAAACAAACCCCATACCCTAACTATTCCTGTCAATTTGCATACGTTCACAATCAAGACTCCTAACAGTAAATAGGGAGTCCTGGTGTGGCGCTGTGTGTTAATGCACCAGACTGCAAAGGCATTTGAACTGCAAGGTCGGCGGTTCAAGCTCACCAACTGGTCCTCAGAAACCCTATACAAGGTCCCTATGGGTCAGACCCAACTCAATGACACTTAACAATAACAACAACAATAGTAAATAACACTTAAATGACTCTTCCTGGAACAGAGACACCAATACCACACATTTCATATGTCTATAGATGTGGTACTGTAAGATAAGCGATGGGCTGCTAACTGCATGGTCAGCAGTTCGAACCCACGAGCTTCTCCTTGGAAACTCTATACTGGGATGAGATGGGTTGAACCAACTCGACAGCACTTAACAACCACAATATATCACCAATGTTCAAGGAATTGTTTAAAGGATCCGTTTTTTAGGAAAGGATGACTTTCTTCATAGCAGGCTGCATTTGAGGACTAATCTGTGGCAAAAGCCTAAGCAGTGATCAGTTCTTATATAGACATCTTTGTCATTTAAGTAAAGGGGACCTGGTGTCATAGTGGATAAAGAGCGGGGCTACTAACGGTGAGGTCTGCAGATTGAATATACTAGTCACTACGCAGGAGAAAGTTGAGGTTTTCTGTCCCAGTAAAGACTGATAGCCTCAAACACCTTATAAAGGGTTGCTCTGAGTCAGAATTGACTCAGTGACAGGCACAGAACCACCTTCTCCTCCCTCTAGGGTCAAAGTTTCACCAGGACAAAAATAGGAAGAAGACTGCAGTTTCAGGGTCTCCTTTCCCCTTATAAACAAGACACCAAATCGTTGGAAATGAACCAAGATGTTAAAGGAGCTATATGGAGATCGCATGACAGACATTTTCAAGACTAATGATTTCTTCATTACAAATACCTTATTTAAACAACCTGAAAGGTGACTAAGTTCTTTATCCTGCATGGTGCTTATGAGTCAAGCTGCTAACCTCAAGATCAGCAGTTCAAAACTACCAGCTGACTGCTGGGAGAAAGATGAGGCTTTCTGCTCCCGTAAAGATTTACAGCCTCAGAAACCCTATGACTTAGAATCAACACCACAGCCCATAACCACCACCTCCACCTCCTGAAATGGTTGAACATGGACCAATTTTTTGGAGTCCTAGAATGGCACTTTGGGTTAATGCATTGTTCTGCAAAGTTGTAGTTCAAGCTCACCAGCAGATTCTAGGAAACCCTATACAGGGTCACTATGGATCAGAACCAACTCAGTGGCACTTTAGAACATCAACAATAACAAAAGGACTGGACACATGGATCTCACAAGATGGAATATACAGAAATTATTAAGTACATCTATGGAGAGAGACTGTATAAAAGTTCCATATCATCAATCAAAACCTTACGAATAGCAGTGGAACACTGTCAGCACCATATTATTGAATAGGGAAACACGATGTGATGAAGAGTCCCAGAATATTTTCAGATATAGTGCCAGAAGATGAGTCCTTAGGTTGGAAGTCACTCGAAGTGCAACTGTGGAAGAGCTGCCTCCTCAAAGTCGAGTTGACGTGATGACGCAAATGGAATAAATCTTTCAGGACCTTCATTTGCTGATGGTGCACAACCCAAAATGAAGAGAAACAGCTGTCAATAACCATTAATAAATGGAACATGCAATGTATGAAATATGAATCTAGGAACATTGGAAATTATCAAAGATGAAATGGAACACATAAGCATTGATAGCTTAGCATTAGACCTGAAATGGACTGGTATTGGTCATTCTGAATCTGACAATCATATAGTTTACTATGTTGGGAAAGACAAATTGAAAGTACCATGGACTGTGAAGAAAACAGACATGTGTTGGACACAGTGCAGGCAGAATACTCCTAGAAGGCAGGATGCCCAGACTTCATCTCTCATACTTTGGACATATTGTCAGGAGGGACCAGTCACTGGAGAAGGATATCATGTTTGGTAAAGTGGAGAGTAGGAGAAAGAGAGGAAGAGCCACAGTGTGATGGATTGGCACAGTGGCAGCATCGATGGGCTCAGGCTTGGCAGTGATTGAGTGTGGACTTGGTGCAGGACTGGGCAGGGTTTTGTTCTGTTGTACATAGGTTCCTGTGAGTTAGAACCAACTTGATGGCACCTAACAACAACAACACAGAGTTTGACTAAGATAACTTTTTAAAATACAGTTCCTTACATTTTCCAAAATCTATGACTTTAATATTTGGGATAAACAAAGGGGGCGTGTGTCACATTTTAAAATGTCAATATTGGTTAGAATTCATATCTTCTCTGTTGGAAAGACCTATTTAGAAATGATTCTTATTAAAAGTTAATAACAAGTATTAACTTTCCACCCCAATATCAGGTATTTTTTAAAATAATCATTTCAACAAAATTGTGTTCTATGTCCACTATATGACTTGATGGCACCTAACAACAACAACAATATGCAAAGAGGATTCTGGTCATGGCAGGCACCATAGGATAAATATTGGACAGTTCATACCTTCCTATCACTCCTCTGAAGCCTTCTACAGGTCACTAAGAGTTACAAGTGAATTAAGGGCACTCAACAACAACAACAACACATATGCAATGAAGACATGAGTCAATTACACGAGTGTCAACAGAGGCAGGGTCACTGACAAGAAACTACTTCTTAATCCTGGTGTGGCATTGGATCACAAGGTCAGTGGTTCAAACTCTCCAGCCACTCCTCGGAAACCCTGGGCAGGTTTGCAATGCGTCGGGCACGACATGACAGCACTTAACAATAACAACAAATAGTTACATGGATGTTGCTATTCTGATGAGTGAGACCTTTCATGAAACATTTAATCAATTTCTATGTTAATATCAAAATATTTTCATTAAACAAGAGGAGCAAACTCTTAAAGAAAAATGAAAGAAACAGAAGAAACATACAGAAAAACTTAGCTACATTAAAATTAAGAACTTCAGTCACCAAAGAAAAGATTTTGAAAATCTTTGTTTAAAAACCTATTTAGAAGTGAAGAAGTGGCTTTGAATCTTTTTATTGTGAATTGAGTGAAGGTTTGCAGAGCACACCCATCAGTTTTACATTCAGTAAATCACATACTTTGTTTTATCTCAACAGCTACAACACCCTCCATGTAGCAAGTTATCCTAATTCCTTAGCTGTTTCTTCTTTTCTTTCCACCTCCATTCCCAACCCTCCTGAACTTTGTCCTTAAGCGATAGTCATCCTTTTGATCTTGAATGGTGGACCATTCCTGGTGAGCTTACCTCTCTAATATTGTTCTCCTTAAGTGCCTCTCTACTGCTTGGTTGACAATTGGGCCTGAGGGCGAGTTCTGTCCCAGATATGAAGGGACATCCAAAGCTCTGCTCTTATCTGCAGCTGATCTGCATGCAACAAATTTAGTACCAATCAAGTGAAAAGTTTGCTGAACTTTCATTCTCCAGTCAAAATTTTATAAGCTGAAACAAGTGTGATGTCTATGGTGTCTGTTGTTTCTACTGATAATTATCAGTTCTCTTCATTTAGGACACAAGCAATGTTGTTTCCTTCCAAACTGATTTAGATGGTCTGCTGTTGTTGATCTGGGCCGTTGAGACCTTTTTTGTCATAGGCCACAGGCCCCTGAGTGTCTCCAACACTGCATGAGCTTGTTGGAACATTTCAATTGTACTGTGTCAATTCCTAGAGCCTTGTTTTGCCATCATTGCTTTCAGCTTGGACTTCGTAGCAACCCTGCATAGGGTTTCCAATGAGCAGCTGTTGAATTTGAACTGCCGGCCTTGAGGTTCAAACCAACCTTGTGTTTCAGTGCTTATCCTACAGTGACACACCAGGTAGGTGTGAAAGAAGGAAAACACAAAAGCAGAAAAGGAAAATGAAATGCTATTTTTCCCGAGGAAGGGTTATTGCTGCAATGAGTTCATCTTGTTCTTTCTGTGACAGCTCAGTTAAAATGTGAATAGTAGCTAGTTGGCATATGTTAATGTTTTCCATGAAGTAAAAATTGTCAGTGTCCTGTATTGACACAAACCATCCCAATTAAGACTAATTGTTTTTGCATATCTCCTAATAATAGATTTTGGAGTTCTGGCGTGGTGCTGTAGGATAAGCATTTGACTGCTGATCACAAGGACAGCAGTTAAAAACCCACCAGTCTCCCCTAACAACAACAAATAGTAGATTTGATTTCTGAATGCTTCTTAATTTGGATCCATTAAAGTTTATTGAGCATACATAGATTTATTTTGATGAAATATCCACTGAGCTTGATACCCATCACACCAAATTCCAAATGGGTTATTTTCATCTACACACTACTGGTCACTGTTCTTCCCAATCAGGTGCTTTTAGTGTCATGTGACTTTGCTGCCCTCCTGTGGCTGCTCTTTGGGGTAAGCAGGCCTTTATTTATGCATGGGGGCCCCAGTGACCCTTTACAGAGGTCACCCCACACTGTAAGTACCCTCGGCCATACAGTTATGGACTACTTCCCTTTTCATACCAAGAAGACACGTCCTGCAACATTTTCTGAACATTTCTCCTCCTACATTAGCCAAAGAATCTAAAAGCAATGGAACACTAATGTATTCATCTTCCATATCAATGTTGTATTTTTCTCTTTGATTTTCCAGTTTGTAACTCTCTCTGTTATAGTTCGTAACTCTATCTGTTGGTATAAGAACTTTCTGATGTTCTATTGCAGGTATAGTTAGACTGTTACTATAAAGAACCAAATAATAAATAGTTTAGGTTTTGTGAGCCATACAGTAGCTGTAAAAACTAGTCAACTCTACCATTGTAACATTTTAACAGGAAAGCAGTCGTACAAAGCAAAGCCATTTTCAATAAAATTTTATTTATAAAAAACAAACAGGAAAGGGGTCCCAAATTTGGCTTAAGGGTTGTCAGTTACTAACCCCTTTTCTATTGTTGGGGTTCTGATGTTGCACTGTAGGGTAAGCACAGGTCCAGAGTTCAAGCTCACCAGCCTCTCCTTGCAAACCTTATACGAGGTTGCTATGGGTAGAAACTGACTTGACAGCACGTAACAACAATAATAACTTTTCTATTTTTATGTCATATTTTGTCAATTTTATTTTCTTGATCCATAAAAAGTTACATAGATAAATTTGAATGAATTAGTTAATGTTTATTTAATTGAAACCAAGTAGATATTCCAATCATCATTAATTTATGTAAATTTAAATTCTGGCTAGCCCAAAGTTTATATGGTGTTCTCATGACTTTAAATCGCTCTCTGACATTTTCAGGTAATTTTTTCAAATAACTAGCCATATCTTTTACAAGAGCAATTCAGAAAGCATTGCTATAAAATCATAGAAATCTTTATTAAACAAAAATATCAAAATTTGAAGCTACTGATACTAAACATCTCCTCCATGGAGGTTTATAACTTTCTGAAGGTGGTGTTTCCATCTCTCTGACCTTTCCCTGTGGGTCTTGGTATGACACAGAAGGATAAGCACTGGACTGTTAACTGAAAGGTTGGTGGGAAACCTACCAGTCACACCTTGGAAACTCTTCACAGGGTTGCTATGAGTCAGAACTGAACTGAATTGTTGGCACTTAAGAACCATTATTCCCCAAAGAATTCTGTGATCCTCAATCTACACATCAAAATTGTGCTTTTGGCAGCCTTGAGGGACTCCATTGTTGTTCCTTTTCAATTATCTTAGAGTTTTGAAAACTAAAGGTAATCTTAAGGAGTAATACCAACATTGTAGAGTGGATACGGGAAGGTTTCCCAAAGACATTCTCATGTGCAACCCTTACTAACTTCAAAGAATGAGCAGATGCATTGTTGAGATGGGGGGAAGACTCCTTGGTACAACTTTGTTGACCTTTTTCATACTTATGAAGTTTTCAATATTCTTGAAATTTCTTTATAATTTCACGAGCATCCTGTGTCCTTTGAGAAAATCTACCAAGATTACTGCTTTGGGATCCCCAAACAGTCTCCATAATCTTGTAAATTATTCTGTCTGCTTTGAATCCAACTGGCCCAGCAGGTATCCTTGGAAAAAACCAAACTGTTTTGATTGGATCCTTTTGTGAAGACAACCTAATGAGACTAAGACAAGTGTATTATTGAGAGAACCTGTCTGCAGCCATCTACGGATCACAGAGATACATTTAGACACAGTTTTGTGTGGCGTAATCCTGTGTATACATGAACTGGAATCCTAATATCAATATATTTTTTTTTTCCTCTTGTGCAATTGATGTGCATGTATCAGTGTTTAGGAAAATGGTTCTCCAGAGAGCAGCATGTCTGGGCGTTCTAGGAAGCACCGTGTACATAATCTGTTCTTTAACACCAAGTCCTGCTGATTCCTCTTCTAAATATCTTCACAATCGTGCAGTTTTTAGCTAACATCCCTGAAAGAAATGTGTACAATAAGAAAATATCTTTAATGGAATTTTTCTGTCTGTCTCCAGTTGTGCAAATCATTGCCACAAAGACCTCTCTATAATGCCCACCTGAGCTTATCTCTGCCCTGGTCCTGTGAAGTCTTGAGACTCAAGTCCAAGCTTTCTAGGATGGACCCGCCAAAAGCCTTTTATGGAGGCTTTTCTTTTTCCATTGCAAGCATCACCCTTTTTCTCTGCTCACCCAAATCTAATGTAAAGCTTCTATGTTTCTCACCAGTTTCGCCAAACCATTTAGCTAAGCCTTCCTCGCACTGCTTTTGCTAGATTGCTCTTTCCCATTCCACGTTCTAATCAGATCATTGTTCTCTCCAGGTACCCTTTCATCCACGCAGTTAGTCTTATGCAATTATTAAACACTTAGTGAGCACATTTCTGGTATCCAGACTCTTACCCCCTTCCCACTGTCCCAAGGATGGGGGCGTTCTGCCAGGTAATTCCAATGTAGTTTTTACAAGTGTCTGTTAGCAGCATTGGTAATTCAATGGTATAATTTTCACCTCCCATGAGGGAGGTGGTGGTGGGGGTTGTGTGCTGTGGAGTCGGTTCCGACCCATAGTGACCCCATATAGGGTTTCTGAGGCTATAAATCTTTGTTGTTGTTGTTGTTAAGTGCTAGCGATTTGGTTTTGACCCATAGAGACCCTATACAGGGTTTCCAAGGAGTGGCTAATGAGCTTGAACTACTGGCCTTGTGGTTCAAATGACTTCTCAGTCCAGCGCATTAGCCCACAGCACCATACCAGGACATAAAGTAAATCTTTATGAGAGCAAAAACCTTACTTTTCTCCTGTGGAGTGGCTGGTAGATTCAAACTGCTGACCTTGTGGTTAGCAGTCCAACTGTAAACCACCATGCTACCAGGGCCCCTTCCCATATGGGAGAGCTAAGTTCAATTCTCCCAATGGACCTCCTGGGTAGGCACCCCCATTTCATGCTGTTGTGATACTGAACAGGTTTCATTGGAAATTCTAGACTAAGATAGACTAAGAAGAAAGCATTAGTGACATGTTTCCAAAACCACCCAATGAAAACCTTATGGGTCATATAACAGAACAGTGTCCAATTAGTAACCAGTCATGGGATGGTGCAGACTGGCAGTGTTTAGTTTCCTTGTGCATGGGATGACCATACCTCAAGGTGGGAGACAACATTAGTCTTCATCATAGTCTACATTCGTTACTTTTCTACATCTGTGTGTTACCCATCAGATCATAAACCTAGCAGGTAGAAGCACTGCCATTCATTTAACATAGTAGACAATCGATAGAGCCTGAGTGAATACGTGAACAAATGAGTGAATGAATTAATAAATACTCCCCATATTTACTGATGAAGTCATGGTGTTTCATTCCATCTGACATTACACAAATAGTCAACTGTACTATTAGCATTAGCTGAACATCAGAAAAGACGTAAAATTATGCTGTCCTTCAGACTCTGATTCAATGAACTAATCTGCAGAAAACAACTATCTTAGCTAGTCAAAAATTAAAAAAAAAAAAAAAAAGAGAGATATTTTATGCTTTAAACTTCGGTTAAATAACAGCTCCTGCCTTTCACCGATAGTAAGATAAGCAGGGATCCCACAACCAACAATACACCATTTCTCTGTGAGTCAAGTTGGCAAGGACTAAAGTCAGGTGATCCAAATATCAGGCAGCTCACTGTATCTCACATGCCCAAGCAAGAGGTCAGGGGCAGGCTGCTGGCTACGCTAACAAAGCAGCCCCTTCCTCACCCAAGGACAAACGCAGCTGTAATTTTACAGCAGACAAATGTTTGGCATTCCCCCTTCCAACAAGTCTTTAAAAGTGCTGATCTGAAAGACTGAAGCAACCCACTTGAGACTCATTCTCAGTATGGCAAAAGTTCTGAAAGCCAGACTGCAAAATCTCAGGAAACAGCTGGGTTCCTAATTAAAACAAATCGTTAATAGATTTAGCAGTCCAAATTTATGCTTTTCAATTAAAAATGCTATTGCAGTTGGTGTATCTGTGCAAGACTCTCTGTGTGCGTATGTGGGTGTATATATGAGTGCATGTGCAAACAAACACGCCTACACTTCAGGCTTGGGGTATTCCAGAGTTTAAGAGGCTATTATAAAGGCTGGGTCAAAACTAAAATACAAAGGTTAATTGAATCAATTCTTAATTGTTTTAGTAGCTTCCTGGAGTCTCTCCACATGTGTATGGACAAATAGGACATCCAACCACAATTATTTTAAGGAGAGTTTTCTGTTTTGTTTTGTGTGTTTGTTTGTTTTTTTTTAATCTGTGTTATAAATGTTAGCTAGCCTTTGAGAAGTATCATTTTCAGGTTAAATGGAGAAGGTTATTGTTCTAAAAGTTATCTAAAAAGTCAGTAGAAAACACTCTAACCCTCGTTTTCAGTTTTATATGCAGAAGAGTGTGACATGGATGAGCAAACCTAATTCTGTCAATGAGGTAGACACAGTTTTTTATGGCTACAGGTTATCATAAAATATATGAATGCAACACTGATGGTACCTATAGCAGCGTGATTAACTACACCCTCAACTGAAGGATGAGTCCATTTGGCTTCATCTCAGTCAGGAAGGGAGGGAACAGCACTGGCCAGGGCTTGGTTATGCTGTACATCGGGTCACTATGAGTCTGAACTGGCTCAATAGCACCCAACAACAATAACAACAGGACCATGGACCATGGTTCTTGTTAAGTACCGTGGAGTTGGTGCCGGCTCATAGTGACCCTGTATAGAGTTCATGAGGAGAAGCTGGTGGGTTTGAACTTACAACCTTGTAGTTCAAATTTACCTTGTGGTTCAGAGCATATCATGTAGCACCCCACCAGGACTCGACAGCACTCAACTATAATGACAACATGACCATGGTAAGAGCAGAACTGGGGGCTTTAAAAATACAACTCTCTTAGTTAGCTAGTTTCTTAGTTAACTTACTTAACTGAGATGTAACATAAGTTGATGAATTTTACAAACAGAAGTATCCTCTCTCACAGTTTAGGAGGCTAGAAGTTTAAAATCAGAGTGAATTTCTAGGGGAAGACTTTCTCTCTTTGTCAACTTTGGGAGAATGTCCTTGACTCCTTCCGACATCTGTGGGCCAGTGTTAGGTGCCAGCTCTACCTGTGTGCACATCAATCCTGGGCCTTGTCTGAGCCTTCTCAGCACAGGGACCTTCAGCCTGCAGGACATGCTCCATTTCTGACTCTTCTGTCTTGGTGGTGCTGAGATGCACCCACTCTCTTGATTCTCTCCCCTTTATCTCTGTCAGATGAAAGATAACACAGGCCATGCTCCAAGGAAACTCCCCCTACATTGGATCAGGGCTGTGACCTGAGTAAGAATGTTGTGTGCCACCTTAACCTTCTTAAAATTAACACATCAAATCAGGTTGCATCATGGAGAATGATTACATCATTATATAGCGACCAGGTCACATCATTGCATAACTACCAAACCACTGAGAATCATGGTCCAACTAAACTAATTCTTTCCAGGAAAACGATTTATTCCATTACAACCACTAACCAAATTTTAGAATAATTCTTAATTTATGTTTTTCTTTCTCTTTCTACACTCAACATCTTTTACCTCTCATCCCCTGATAACATTCATTATCATTATCTGTGGATTCTTTCTCACATACTAAGAAGCTTCTGCTTCAGACTCCAGACTAAAGCTGATTGAGCAGGTAGACTTTATCTTTGGGGAGGCTCAGATCAGCCTTCCCAAGACTGCAAATCTCCTGACCCTGTACACAACCTTACTTGTGTATGTGTGTGTGGATATGCACGGATGCAACTCCAGAGCTAGCCTCTGCTTCTCAAAAGCTTTCATGACTTAAAATAAAGACTAAGTGTTTCTGTTCTCAATTATTTTCATCCCAAATCCTAGAAAACAATTTGCAGTTGCATGTCAAAGAATAAAGTACCTAGAAATAAATGCAACCAGGAAGGTAAAAGACTTACATGCAGAAAACTTAAAAATATTGCTAAAAGAAATGAAGACTACATAAATAAATGGAAGGTCTTTCTGTGTTTTTGGGTTAGATGACTTAATAGAGTTAATATGCACATAAATTCAATGCACTACCCATAAACATTCTGACAGCTTTCTTAACAGAAATAGAAAAGCCAATCTTCACGTTTACACAGAACAACAGTGTTCTGAACAGCTAAAAGGATCTGGAAGAACAAAGTAGAAGGACTCTCACTTCCTGGTTTCAAAGTATACTATAAAGGGACAGTAGTTAAAACAGCCTGGTGTTGGTACACCACTAGACACGTAGAATAATGGAAGAGAATTTAGAGCCAAGAATCCATACATTTATGGTCTAACTGATTTTAACAAGGGTGTTAAGTCTAGTCAATGAGGAAATAAAAGTATCTTCTATAAATGGTGCTAGGAAAATTGGATTCCCACATGCAATAAAATGGATCAGGATTTATGCCTCATACCACACACACACACACACACACACACACACACATAGAAACAATTCAAATGAAATTAAGGAGTTGAATGTGAGAACTGAGAATTCTAAAATTCTTAGAAGAAACTATAGGAGTGTAGATTTTTGGTCTAGTTTTTAATGATGGATTATCAGCTATGACAATGAATGTACAAGCAGCAAAAGACAGGAGTCCTGCTGTGGCACTGTAGAAAAAGCACTAGACTTCAAAGCTGGTTTGAACCTCAAGGTAGCATTCAAACTCAACAGCTGCTCCTTGGAAATCTTTTACAGGGTCTCTATGAGTCTGAACCCACTCGATAGCATCACAACAAACAAAGCAGACAACAAACAAAACAAAACATAAAACAGATTAATGGTACTTCATCAAAGTTCAACAATTTTGTTCATCAGAGGATTATCAAAAAAGTGAAAAGGCAACCAACAGTTTGAGAGAAATTTTGGGAATCAAATATGTGATAAAGATCTATTATCCAAAATATGGCATCCTGATGGGGCAGGCACTGTAGGATAAGTACTGGATCACAAAGTCAGTTTGAACTACAAGGTTTGCAGTTCAAATCCATCAGCAGCTCCTCAGAAACTCTATACAAAGTTGCTATGAGTTGGAATGGACTCAATGGCACTTAACAACATTCAAAATATGTAGCCCTGGCGTGACACTATAGGATAAGCACCAGACTACTAACCACAAAGTTGGTGGTTCAAACCCACCAGCAACTCCTTGGAAACCCTATACAGAATAGCTAAGAGTCGGAACCGACTCAACAGCACTTAACAACAAAATCCCAAATACATGAAAAGCTCTACAACTTACAACAAAGAGGCAAACAACCCAATCAAAATATAAACAAAGAATTTGAACACATGGTTAACCCAAGAGGATAATCAAATGGCCAAGAAGTACATGAAAAGATGTCCAGTGCCATTAGCCATTGCTGTTCTGGGCTGTCACGTTAGTTCTGGCTCATTGTTGGTGTTGTTAGGTACCATCGATTTGGTATCAACTCAGAGCAACCCTATGCACCATAGAAGGAAACACTTCCCGGTCCCAGGCCAACCTAACACTCATTCCTACACTTGAACCTCTTGCTGCTCCCGCCATATTGTTTGTCAAGTGAGTTCTAACTTATAATGACCTTGTACAGGGTTTACGAGGGCAGCTAGTGGGTTTGAACTACTGACCTTGCAATTCCCAGTCCAGTGTCTGTCCTATAGCACCATACCAGGATTCATAGACCATATGACCTACCATATGACCCTGTAATATACAGGAGCAGTAAGGCAGGAATGCAATAGAAACCTCTATACCCGTGCTAACTGCAACACTTTTCACAATAACCAAAAAGTGGAAACCACCAAAATGTCCATCCACAGATGAATGGACAAATGAGTTTCAGTGTACACATACAATGACCTAGTACCCAGTCATTAAGAGAAAGTAATCTGATGCATGCTAAAAGCTGGGTGAGCCATGAAATGATGAGTGAAATAAGTGAGTCAGAAAATGACAAAAACTGTATGATCTCACTTATATGAAATGATTGATGGTTGCCATTGATAGAAAGGAAAGGAAAGGAGAGATTGTTACTTCAGGCAGTAGAATGATTTAGAGAAAAAGGTAATAATAAAGGTTGTACCACTTGAAGAGTATAATCACTGAATTATGCTATAGAACTTGTTGAATTGGAGAATCAATGAATCTCAGGGTTAGAAATGGTCTTGACAGTCAAGTAACTCAGCTTCTTTATTGTGTAGGTAAGAAATTACAATCCGAGACAGGGAGTGTCATATTCTCACTTTGGATTTAGAGCTGACAGGCCAGTTCTGGCTGCTGGACCTCCAGAAAAGAAACAACAAGCCATGAGTCTCTTGTGAATCGGGTGGACCCCAAGAAGAATGCAGGTTTGTGAATCAGCACAAGAGATTATAGTCTAGGCAGTTCAGGAACATTACAAGCAAAGCTTTCCTGTTATGTCACAGGACTCCTGGTGCACTGCTGTAGAATAAGCACTGTACTGTTAACCACAAGGTTAATGGTTCAAATCCACCAGCTGTTCCTCAGAAATGCTGAGTCAGAATCGACTCAGTGACTTTTAACAACATCCCCAGGAAAGATTTCAGCGCATATCTTGGTTCCCACTCCTTCTTCCCCATCCAATAAAGACATAGTCACTGAAACAACTCTTCATGTAACTATGCCTCTGGACCTTTCCAACCCAATTCAGTACTTACTGTCACTTTTCTCTCAAAATTCGCAAAATGCTGAACCGTTTCTGGGAAACAGTAATTGATAAAAGAATAAACAGTACCAACAACAGATATTTGAGGGCAAATGGAGTTGTCATATGGCCTCCTTTTAGTTAAATATTAATATCATTTTCCTGCTGAGAATATTATACAACATGGTCACAGAAATTTCTGCTTACAAGATATTTCTGGGTTGTTAATAAATGAATTCTCATGCTGTCCCTAAGAAGTAAGTCAAAATTATATATTTTTAGTTAAAAATAATCAAAAGAGGAAACTAAGCCTAGAGGCTTTGACTTGCTCAGGTAAGAACGTAGAGGTCCCTGCTCCTTGATTTAGGCTGCGGATGGAGCAATAAGATTTCACAAATTGCTGGTCACCGTACCTGGGCCACCTTAGTAAGTTCAGATTCCAGGTATTATGATGAAATTCACCTAAAACTTGTGCTCGGTTTCCCTCGCATCCTCAGATGTCCTACTGATTGATTGTACAGGGCAGATGACACTGTCCTTTGTTTCTAGAAAAATGGTTTTCATTTCATACTACAACACTTGGGGGTTGTTTTGGAAAAGGAGGTGTTGGTGGCTATGTGCTGTGGAGTCGGTTCTGACTTGTAGCAACCCTGTACAGACTTTCTGAGGCTGTAAATCTGTATGGGAGCAGAAAGCCTCATCTTTCTCCCACGGAGCCGCTGGTAATTTTGAACTAGCTGACCTTGAGGTTAGCATCCAACTCATAACCACTATGCTACCAGAGCTCCTTAGGGATTACTTTAGATAAAGGCAAATATTCCTGGGCAAATCCTGTTTTCACCAGTATCTCAATAAAATGGAAAGGGGCATAATCCAGCAGAAAGATGCACTGGAGTTAGAGTCAGACTGAAATAACAGATGAGCAACTGAAATGATGTGAGACCTTGGGCAACCCAGGTAAGCATCTCTGAACAGCAATTTCGTCAACAGTGTCATGGAGGTTTTCAAAGACACCATTATATTGGATGGTTTGCTCTGGTTTAGATATGATAAATGTGAAGTGTATGGTACTTCACAGTGTCTGTGTGTGTTGAACAAATAGAATTGCTTAGCATTGTTCACAGTGCAAATAATGGCGGAGCCGTTGCAGAGCATACAAGACCACTGAGGCACCTTGCAAAGCTACTCGGCACGAGATCGTTTCAACTCATTGCTCCGTAGAGACGCTGGCATCATGTGCTTGAAACACACATTCAATTCTTCCACAGTATAGTGGTCTAGAGAAAATCACTTGCTACCCAAGTGTGTAGTGAACACATTAGGACAGTTTGTATATTTGGGGACCTATGGTATGAGCAATACAGAATGCATAACTAAGTCCACAGGGCTCTTCCTAGTGATTCGGAGAATGGTTTTAAATGGAAAGCAAACTGTAAAACTGACCCTGTCAGAGGAGGTGGGGGTGGGGCTGGGGGGGGCTGAGATTCTCCTGCTGACTCTAGAGGTCAGGTGACCCTGACACATAACTTTTACTGAGTTGACTATATCTCACTTCCTGTAAGTGCCTGTCCCTCATGCTCACTTTCAAGGACTTGGCCAATCTCCTTTTGTAAATAGAACAATGCTTTATATTTCTCTATAACTCTCGAGCAGCTATATCAATAACGCAGGAAACGCATCTGTCTGGCACAATGAGATTATTTTTCTGATTTCGGTTGACAGTTATGGTAATAGTTTGGCAAACAATCTACTCCACCATCAATGACTGCAGATTACAGCTGTTTTTAAAAATCTCAGCCTCTTCTGGAAACGTGCAAGATTGATTGCACATTGAGAGGGAGATGGAAAGACAGGCGTTAGGCCTTGATGGGATAAAAGACGCTTAACTCTTTCTGGACATAAAAGGCTAAGAAAATATTAGGGGCAATAAAAAGCAGTGTGTCATCTATGGATACACTAGATTGAGAACCAGGTGAGTAATGACAATCTTGAGACGTCATTAGCAGGGATCCTTCTGGCATATTCTAGCATTGTCAGGAGAGCCCCAAGCCACAGGGGAGAGCTTGAATATACATTTCAGAGAAATCCTGGTATACATTGGGAAATTTCCCAAGTCACCTAGGACTAATTGCAATAATATTTACAGGGGGAGGGGATTAAGAAGCAATATCACTATTGCTGGCTCGCTGATCTTGATGAAGACTCACTAGCTAATCATTAATAATGATCCAGTCTTAGGATTTCAATGTTTGTTTATAAGACAATTCATATATTGTCTAAATCTATATTTTCAGAGACTGATAAACAGAAATAAAGTTGATTTTCATACTTTAATAGGAATTGATTAAGTCTTCAGGAGCTTTGGTGGCACCATGGTTAAGTGCTGCTAAGCAAAAGATCGGTGGTTCTAATCACCAGTCACCCACGGGAGAAAGATGTGACAGTTTGCATCGATGAACCTGTATGGGTGGGGGCAGTTGGGTTCTGTCCTAAATTTAGGGTTGCTTGTCAGCATCAACCTCATGGCAGTGGATTTGATTTTGGGTTTTCTTAATTCTTAACAAAACATGCGGTTTTCCTAAAAATCCATCAGAGCTCTAAAGTAGGTCTTATTTCAGATATAATTCCCCCCCTCTGGGATTTTCCTTTTATTCCTGTTCCATAGGAAGCAGAATGCTGATCTTGCTGTTGATCTTTAACCTGGCATTTGGCCAGCCATTGTAATCCAGAGACCAGAAGACAGATGCTGGCTGGGCAAGCCTCCCAAGGTTCCAGGTTTCTTCCTCTCTGAATTGCAAGGTGAAGCCATTTGGAAGTGCACTTGTGAAAGGGAGGACGTGGGGCCGAGTGTGCTCTTCATATCCAGGTGAGTTCATTTGTCTTGTGAACTCTTCACCTGAGGCCCAATTAGTATCCTATTAACCTCCTTAAATATGGAATTACTAAGATCTTAGAATACTCCAAAATGGACTATTAACCAGCCCATTTCCTGGCTCCATCAGATGAAAATGCCAAACTAGGTCATACAGCAGGCGTACCTTGATTAATTTCAGCTCCCTCCCATTGGCCATGATATCATGTAAGTTAAAAGGGACTCAAATTACATGCATTATATCACTGACTGCTTAAACATGGGGTATTTTTTACACATTTACAAATCTAAGCTTATAAGAGCTTCCTTTTTAATGTGACAAACATTTCAAAAGTGCTCAATTGATCAATTATACAAACGACAACTTTCCTTGAATGTGATTTTTACCACACTCACTCTTTAAGATCTAATATGGAAAAAGGTTTCTTTTCCTCAGTAACTACTATGTCAGATCTAAAGATCTTAGAACTAGGCTCTCATCAATATCCGTGGATGCAGGCTGGATTTCAAATACACTGGGAAGCTGCCACTTCTATTCCAGAGCCTGCTCGGAATGGTATTTGCAGATTTAAATGGTTTTGCAACCAAGACTAAAGAAAAGGGGGGTGGGGCCAAGAAAGGAAAGCAACAAGCTTCAAATCCTCTAGGTGCATTCCTAAAGCCTGCCTTAGTAAAGTACTTAAAAAGAAACACTGTCTATACCCGCATCTCATATATATTGGTACAATGTCTTTACCATAGGAATCTTTTGTTTGTTTCCAAGTGTAAAACAGCTTTAGAGACTTATTAGCAGTTTCAAATATTGGAGCCCAGTGTGTCAGAAAAATCTAAATTATAACAAATAAACTTACATGGGGAAGATTTTTTGTTTCTTGCGGTTTATAATGTATCTAATTCTTTATAAGGCTACTTATTTTCTATTGAATTATTTTACTTAGAAATAACAAAATAACTTCTCCAAGCAGCAGTTAGGTTATAATATCACGGTTGGTCCTCCTTTGTGTTTATAACTAATAGGATCACTTACAACAGACCAGGCTTGACACAAACCAGCCCTTTCCAGGCTGAAATTCACTAGGCGGCTTCCCATTTCAAAAATTAAGCATCTAAATAATTCCATGTTTTAACATTCAGGTGTCCCTTTCTATTAACAAACTGTAATGCACCTTTATTTCTAGAATTTTACTAACAAATAATTATGAAAATATTTTATGAAGCATCTTTGAGTTCCACTTTTCTGACAGGGCTTCACAGACACCTACGTCATAAGGAGTGCACAGAACTCCAGCAAGGATCTTCTAAAGGGATCCTTCCCTCCCTCCCCAATTCTCCTCTGAACAGTCCACCCACTCCAAGCCATGAAAGGGAATTGGTTCCTGGCTTAGATAGTGGTGGTAGAATTTGACCTTTTAGTAAATACATAAATAGCATGCTACCGTTAATAAGACTGAAAGATGTAGACTGATAACTTAAGCTACTGAGTCAAAAGTTATCATTTCGTAACTCCACATCTCGACCTTGACGCTTCAGTGAGACCCTTATAACTGTAACATGGCATCCTTTCCTGGACTCAGTCTGTCAGAAAATTACTGTACACATTCTGATGCTTGTTTAAAGACCCTTTGAAGGATTGTTATAGTAGTAAATATGTAAATTCGGTATGTCTGCAAGATGAATATTATCAGGAGGGTTACCAGTCCCTGGAGAAGGATCTCATGTTTGCTAAAGTGGAGGGTCAGAGAAAACAAGTGAATCCTCCAAAGAGATGGCTGCTACATTGGCAGCACAATGGCTTCAGACTTAGCAACGATTGTGCAGTTGGCATAGAAATAAGCAGTGTTTTGTTCAGTCATGCATAGACTTGCCTTGAGTCCGTACTGATTTGATGGAGTCCTGGTGTGGCACTGTGGGTTAATGCGTCAGACTGCAAAGCCATTTGAAATGCAAGGTTGGCGGTTCGAGGTCACCAGCTGCTCCTCGAAAACCTTATACAGGCTCGCTATGGATCAGAACTGACTCGATGGCGCTTACCAACAACAAGACTATGTGATTGCAGAGAGAGAGCACTGGTGGCTCTGTGGTAGAATTCTTGTCTCTCATGGAGAAGTTGTTGGTTATTGTTAAGTGCCATGAATGAATTCCAAACCCTAGCAACCCTATACAAGGTTTCCATGGGTGGTCAGTAGCTTTGAACCACCAATCTTGCAGTTTGCAGTTCAGTAGTGCTTACCTTACTAGTGGTCCATTCATCTCAAGCACAGCCACCACCTGTGTGCCAGTGGAGACCTGTGTGTGGCTATAATGCTGAACAAATTTCAGTGGAGCTTCCAGATTCAGATGGACTAGAAAGGGAGACCTGCAACATACTGCTGAAAATCAGACCATGGAAACACATTACAGATCATAATAGTTGGGTCTCATTGTACATGGGGCACCATGAGTCAAAGGCAACTCAACAGCTGCTAACAACAATCCTGTAAACTCTGTCCCCTTCACTGTGCTGTAAATATAATTGTGTGCAGTCACGCCACTGATGTCTTCCATTCAATTCATGCTGAAGCCTTCCTGTGTTCCAGCATCTGCTTCCACCATTCCTTCCCCAAATCCCCTATGGTTTCCTGGCAACATCATTGGCTGATTTTCCACAAATGGATCACCAGCATATTCTTCCTAGTCTATCTTAGACTGGACACTTCACATCATAGAAACATGCGAGGTTCCTCTGAGAGAGGTGGTAACTGAATTTGACATACATTGATTAGGAAATAAACCTGGATTTCTGCATAAAATGTGAGAATTCAACCATGGAACCACCACTGCCGCAGACACTTACTTAATTGTTGTTGTTAAGTGCCATGGAGTCAGTTCAACTCACAGCAACCCTACATAGGGTTTCTGAGGAGCTGCTAGTGAGTTTGTGAACCACTGACCTTGCGGTTCAAACCAACCTTGAGGTCGCTTGCTTACCCTATGGTGCCACACCAGCTCTCCTCTTACTAAGTAGTAAATGATCATCAAATCTGTTCTGAGACAAACAATGCATTGTGCTCTCTGTTAATCCTGTCCAAAGGTGGATTTCTACATTTCTACAGGCCCAGTGTTTCACCCTGTGAAGCAACTCTCTCTTTCACGCATTACCAGTTTCCTACTTGTCTTCAGTGATTATGACATCATGGCACTTACTGAAGAATCTGAGTTGGCTGGAGAGATTGGTAAATTTGAGATAGTTTTACTCAGTTGATTCACCAAGCTTGTTCATGTATCCTTCCTTTGCCCAGCATCAGAATTTTCTTCGCGTAGGTTAGGTCTGCCTCACCTTACTGTAACAACATTAAGACAGATGAATTTTCTGAAATGAGGCTAGCCAGTGAACTGTGATGCCTGAGTCATTCCATTACTTTCAGAGGTGTCGAGGTGGGTATAATCACTCAAGTGTAGCCATGCTAGACTTTCAAATGGGAAGGATCGGGGACTTGCTGTGGGAGGTTGTTTTCTTGAAGGCAGAACTCCTAGTCTCAGAGGTTCTCTGTGTCAACTGAAGTAAGGCTTTTATAGACTTCATTAAGGTTATTAAAACAATCCCAAAGTGGGTCAAAATGTGATACCAGTTTCATCTGGTTGCCTCCTGCTTGGGATAAGGTTAAAATAAGAGGAAATCTGTTTCCAGGTACATGAATTCCCCAAGTTTTATCCTTTCTACATGAAATCTGAAATGATATTGCTTAGTGTTTTCAAAGTTGTAATTCACAGGAAAAAGTAAAAGAGAAAATTATCAAGCGCAAGGCAGAATAATTTACCAGAATAACCTTTCAGAAAAGAGGAAGGGAGAAAACCCTGAAATGGTGTAGGGATGGTGTTGTTGTTGTTAAGTGCCGTCGAGTCGGTTCCGATTCATAGTGACCCTGGATAGGGTTTCTAAGGAGCTGCTGGTGGGTTTGAACTGTTGACCTTGTGGTTCACAATCCAGTGCTGATCTTATAGCACCACTCCAAGAGTTCATAGGGATAATGCATCAGAGATATTCACACAACCCCACAATTTGCTATCTAAACAGTGCAGGGTAAATGGATAAATAGAGTCACATATATTTTAGTGCAACGTTGGAGCTTTAAAGACTCATCTCTCAGACTTAAGTCTTTGGACCACTGGTGAACCTCCAGAAGGGCCTCTAGAAAGACCAAGAATGGATCTCCAAACAAGAAGTCTCTTCTGTGCATTGCACGGTATCATGAAATTCCAGTGAATGATGGTAGCTATTAAATGAGTTATGAAGAGCTACTAGCATGTGATATTGATAAGCTAAAATTAGCATGCTCAGGGAGTTTGCTACAGACCTTAATCCAGCATGGTGCCAGGATGTCTGGCTGCTGCAGAAAGCTTAGCAATGTTATGAAGCCACTACTGTCAGGTAGGCAAGCAGATTGTTGGGATTCCCACAGTTTCCAGGAAGTGAGCTTGGTTATCAGGGCATCATTAGTGTTTTATTGAGTTGTCCTTGGTTTTTAATTGCTGCTGTGTTTGTACTACTATTTTGCTTTTGTTGTTATGTTCATATGTAATGGCTTTGCTTTACCATTCTGATTCCACTGTTTGGGTGCTATTTACCCAAGTGTCTTAAGAACCTTTCAGTTCTCTAACAAAACACATGGCAGTCAAGTGTGGTTGGGAAACACAGCTAACAATTCTTGAGATTCATCTGAAAAGTTTTTATGTACTTTGAATATATTATTTATTTTTCACTCTAGGTAACTTGATTTTTATTCTTCAGACCTTTCTGTTACTTCCAGATGAATGTTCTTTTAACAAAATCCTGTTATTTCACACTTTTAACTAAACATTTCTCCCTAACATTTATTTTGATAATACATAAGTATATTAAGCTCACAAAATACCACAATTAATATACATATACTGTTCACTTAGATTAAGCAATTAATATTTTGTGACATTTTATTTCTTTATTAATTTTGTTGAGGAATCCCTGGGTAGTGAAACTATTCATTCATTTGTCTACTCACCAAAGGGTTGGAGGTTAAAGTATACTCAGAGGTACAACAGAGCTACTCCCTCCCCCACCCCCCAAAAATTGTCATTGAAAACCCTAGGAAATACAGTTGTACTCAGATGTACATGGAGTCACCATGAGTTAAAATTCACAGTAGCAGCTATTGGTGCTGTTGGTGGTATTTTGTTGGATCATTTTTAATAATTTCAGACAGAGCTACACTTCACTGTTAAGAATATTCTCCCTAATAACCATAATGCCTTGTTGAGAACTAAGAATATTAAGAATTAATCCCATTATAGTAGCTAATATTGATATTAGATAATAAGGAGCCCAGGCAATACTGTGGGATAAGTCTTAGACTGCTAACCTCAAGGTCTGTGGTTCAAAACCACCAGCAACTGCACAGGAGAAAAGACCTGATAATATGTTCCCATGTAGGCTTTGGCTTGAGAAAGCCTACAGGGAAATTCTACCCTGTCACGTGGGTGGCTGTGAGTCACAATCAACAATATACAATATATAGCATACAGTAAGTTCCCCAATAGTTTCAAAATGTCTTTTATAATAAGCTTTTTGAACCAGGATACAATCAAGTTCTCAAACTGATTCCACTGCTATGTATCTTTGTTGTTGTTAGGTGCCCTCAAGTTGGTTCAGTGTACACAGCAGAACAACCCAATGGCTGGTCCTTCCCCGTCCTCACCATTGTCTTTGGACTAAGTCCACTGTTGCTGCCATGCATCGGGCCAATTCCTTTGTGGTCTTTCTTGGTTTTGGCTGACTCTCCATTTTCCAGAGCACAATGTGTCCTTCTCTAGGACTGGTCACTCCTGGCAGCATCCCCAAGTGAAAGAGACTGTCTCACCATCCTTGATTCAAGGAATATTTGTGCTGTACTCTTCAAAGGCAGATTTGTTTGTTCTTTAGGCAGTTTGTTCCTCTTGTACTTTCAATATTTTTCTCCAACACAATAATTTAAATATGCTGATTCTTCTAACGTCTTCCTTATTCATTGTCCAACTTTCACATGTCTATGAGTTGGGCTGCTAGTCTCATGGTCAGCAGTTCAAAACTACCAGCAGTTCTTTGGAAGACAGATGAGGCTTTCTGCTCCCGTAAAGATTTACAGCCTCAGAAACCCTATACAGGGTCGTTATGAGTCAGAACTGACTCCACTGCACATAGCCAGCAACCACCACATGAGACTGTAGAAAATACCATGGCTTAGGTCAGGTGCACCTTAGTCCTCAATCTGACATCTTTGCTCCTTAACACTTGAAAGAGGTCGTTCACAATAGATTTGCTAAATGCAACATGTCTTATGATTTCTTTACTACTGCTTCCATAAACAGTGATAGTTGTTGCTGTTGTAATGTGCCATGGAGTCGGTTCCGACTCATAGTGACCCTGCACAGGGTTTCCAAGACTGTAAATGTTGACGGGAGCAGAAAGCCTCATCTTTCTCCCTAGGAACAGCTGAGGTTCACAGCCCGATTCGTAACCACTACACTACCAGAGCTCCTTAACAATGATAGTGGACCCAAGCAAAGTGAAGTCTTTGGCAACTACAAGCTTTTCTCCATTTATCATGATGTTATTTACTGATCCAGTTGTGACCATTTTTGTTTTCTTGACATTGAGGTGCAATCCATACTGGTCTTTGATCTTCATCAGTAAGTATTTCAAGTCCTCATCCATTCCAGCAAGTTAGAGTGTATTATCTGCATATCACAGGTTATAAATGAATCCTTCTCAGATCCTGAACCCATGTTTTACTTCATATAATCCAGCTTCAAGCAGTGCCTTAAATCATTCAGTATCCCCTTATTCTGTTCGAGTAACTGTCTCTTGGTCTATGTACAGGTTCCTCATGAGCAATGAAAAGCTCTGGAATGCCCATGTTTTGCGATGTTATCTATAGTTTGTTGTGATCCACACAGTAAATGAAGTTGTATAGTCAATAAAGCATAATTAAACATACTTCTGTTATTGTTTGTTTTGGTCAACATCCATCTGATGTCACCAATGATATCCCTCATTCCACGTCCTCTCCTGAATCCATCTTAAATTTCTTGTAGCTCCTTGTGGATGTATGGCTACAAGCATTTTAAATGAGATTTAGCACAATATTCCTTGCATGTGATATTAATGATATTTTCAATGATTTCTGGATTCTGTTGGGTCACCTTGCTTTGAAATTGGGCAAATATGGATTTCTTCCAATCAGTTAGCCAAATAGTCTTCCAAATTTCTTGGCCTAGATAAGTGAGTGTATCCAGCATTCCCTAACTGTGATGAAACACTTCAATTGACATTTTGTCAAGTCCCAGCCTTGTTTCCCCCAATACCTTCAGTGCAGTTTCTACTTCTTTCTTTAATACCATGAGTTTTTGATCATATGCTACCTTTTATAATGGTTGAGCATCGACAATTTGTTGTTGATGTACAGCTTCAGTAATGCTGCAGGATAATGCACTGGATCACAAGGTTGAGTTTAATCACATGGTCAATATTTCGTCCAAAGAGTCTTCCAATATTGCATCCCGAGGCTTGAAGTTTTCTGCAGCTCTTTAAGCTTGAGAAATACAGAGTGTGTTTTACCTTTTTTGTTTTCTAATTCCAGACATTTACTCATTTTATTATAATGCTTAACTTTGCTGAATTGCCCTTTGAAATTTTTGTTCAGCTTCTTTACTTCCTCATTTCTTCCAGTTGCTTTAGCTTCTCTGTTTTCAGTAGCAAGTTTCAGAGTCTCTTCTGACATTTGCTTTGGTCTTTTCTTGTTTCCCTGTCTTTTTTATGATCTTTTGCTTTCTTCATGTGTGATGTTGTTGATGTAATTCTGCAGCTTCTCTGGTCTTCAGTCATTAGTGTCTAATGCATCAAGTATTTTCTTGAGATGCTATTGAATTTCATGTGGGATATGTTGTTAAGTGACATTGAGTCAGTTCCAACTCATAGCAACCCTGTATAAGGTTTCCAAGGAGCCGACTGGTGAGATTGAACCACTGACCTTGTGGTTCAAACCAAACTTGAGGTCAAGTGCTTCTCCTACAGTGCTACTCCTGGACTCCCAGGTCATATTTTCACTCTCATGAACTTGTTTTCATTTTCTTCATTTTCAGCCTGAATCTGCGTCTGAGGAATCAATAATCTGTTCCACAGTCTGCCTTTGCCCAGGTTTTGGATGATGATATTGAGCATTTCCATTGTATCTTCCCACAGATGTTGTCAGTTTTATTCCTACATAAGCCATCTCCTAAATTCTGTGTGAGGATTTTGTTGAAAAAAAAAAAAAGGCATTTTCAATGACTAACTCACTGATCTTTCAAAATTCTATTATGCAATCTCCATCATACTTTCTATCACCAATGTCAAATTTTACAATTGTTGGGCCACTTTCCTTTGGAATGGAAATATGGATTTATTGCCAAATTTCACATCACAGTCACCAGAATCATCTGTGATCTAGATTCCATGTTTGATCAGTTTCAGCTTGAAAAACTTGGTAAGCTTCTTCAATTTCATGATCATTGGCTATAGTGGTTGTGCATAAATTAGCATAATACTGGTATTAACTGTTATTCCTTGTTGTTATAATTTAGTGCCTTGGAGTTGGTTCAGACTCATAGCTACCCTGTATAGGGCTTCTAAGGAGTGACTGGTGGGTTTGAACCACCGACCTTGTAGTTGGAAGTCCGGTGCATATCTTACAGAGCCACAACAGGACTCCAGTCTTCCCTGTACGTGTATGGGTATAATCCTGTCACAGACAGCGTTGTACTTCAAGCTAGATCTTTAAACACTGTTTTGGACAATGCTATTTCTCTTCAACTGGTCATTCCTGACATATTATTGTCTCCTTCAAAATGGCCAATACCTGTACATTTCAGCCACTAATGCCTAGAATATCAATCTGCATGTGTTCATTTACATTTTTGAGACTTCCAATTTTCCTAGATTCATACTTTGTACAGTGATCATTCTGTTGCACAAGACCTCTTTAAAGTGTTCAAGAGCAAAAGTGTCAATTTGAGGACTAAGGTGTGTCTAACCCAAGCCATGGTATTTTCAATAACCTCATATGCATGCGAAAGCTGGGCAGTGAATAAAGATGACCATGGAAGAAGTGATGCATTTGGATTAAGGTTTTGGAGGGAAATATTAAAAGTACCTTGGGCCATACAAGAACAAACCAATCTATGTTAGAAGGAGTACAGTCAGAATGCTCCATAGAAGTCAGGATGGCTAGACTTCATCTCTCATACTTCAGACATGTTATCAGGAGGGACCAATTCCAGGAAAAGGACATCATATTTGGTAGAGTGGAGGGTCAGTGAAAATGAGAAAGACCCCCAATGAGATGGATTGGCACAGTGGCATCAAGCACATGAGGTTGGCTCAGGGCCGTGCAGTGTTTTGTTCTGCTGTGCATAAGGTCATTACGAGTCTGTCCAGAGGTGACGGCATCTAACAATAACAACAAATATTTCACATTCTAATAAGTAATGAATGTTTGCAGCTGTTTCCATTATTTTTTGTTGTGACATATCAATTAATGAAGGTCCTGAAAGCTTTGATCCATCCAAGTCATTATGGCAAACTCTACTTTGAGGGGGCAGCTAAATTGTTGTTGTTAAGTGCCGTTGAATAGGTTCCAACCTATAACAACCCTGTATAGGGTTTCCAAGGAGCCTCTGGTGAGCTTGAACCACCAACCTTGTGGAGCAAAGAGACTTGGCAGTCCAGCATATTAATTCACAGCACCACACCAGGTGTTGTAGCATCTTCTAATTTGAGGGTCTTAAATTCTGGCACTATATCTGATAATGTTCCGTGGCTACTCATAGGTTTTAAGTGGCTAACCATTCAGAAGTGGTCCACCTAAACTCTTCCTACTCTGCCTTAGCCTGTCCACCATGGGTGACTCCGTTAGTATTTAAAATACTGGTGGCATAGCTTCCAGCATCACATAGATACAGTACAACCACAGTACAACAAACTGAATTCAGACTGTTTTAATTCAATTATAAAACATCTTTTTTTAACTTAAAAATGATTTTTTTCATGATATTTACTTTTTTAAGACACCAGGATAGTTGGTTTTAGATTATATCAAATCTATTGCTGCTTTCTCAAGGCATTATTATATTATTCTGTCTCCTGAATTTCTTACGCAGTAGACACTAGTTATACAGCATTCATGTAAACATTTATGACAAGATTATTCATAGGCAATTTATACATCATTTTGCAAAACATCAGAAGACATTTAATGTGTGAATCTTAACAAACTATGGGTAATATTGAAAAGAATGATATTCCAGACCATTTCATTGTGCTTGTGAGGAATCTGTATGTATAACAAGAAACACTAATTTGAACAGAATAAGGGGCTACTCAATGGGTTAAAATCAGGAAAGGTATACATCCTTCCACCATACTAATTCAATCTGTATGCTGTGCAAATAATCCAAGAAGTTGGATTATACATGGAAAAACAAAACAAAAAACATAGGTTCGGAATTGGAGAAGGACTCTTCAACAACCTGTGATAGTCAAAAGATATGCCCAAACTTGTGGAAAGGGTGAGGACATGAAATACTTACTGATGAAGCTCAAAGACCATAACCTTCAATGTCAACAAAATGAAAATTCACACAACTGGACTTGTAATTAACATCATGATAAACTGAGAAAAGATTGTAGTTGGCAAGGACTTCATTTTGCTTGGATTCACTTTCAATCTTCATGAAATCAGCAGGACATATTATATTAAGCAAATCTTCTGTGAATGACCTCTTTCAAGTGTTAAAGAACAAGTCAGTTTGAGGATTAAGGTGCACCTGACTCAAGTGATGGTAATTGCTATTGTATCATATCTATGTGAAAGTGGGACAATAAAAAAGGAAGACATTAGAACTGTTATATTTGAATGATTATGCCAGAGAAAAATATTGACATCACACGAAGAACAAACTGCTAGAATAACAAACAGATCTGTCTTAGAAGAAGTACAATAAGGATGTTCCTTTAGAAGTGAGATGGCGAAACTTGGTCTCTTACACTTTGAAATCTTTCAAGAAAGTGAGGCAGCACCAGAGGCACTCACTCATTTCTGCCAAGAAATTTGGAAGACAACTATCTGGCTGACTGATTGGAAGAGATCAATATTTGTGCCCATTCCAAAGAAAGGTGACCCAACAGAATGAGGAAATTATCGGACAATCTCTTTGATATCCCATGAGAGTAAAGTTTTACTAAAAGTAATACAGGAATGAATGCAAGCATACACGGACAGAGAACTTCCAGAGGTTCAAGCCCGATTCAGAAGAGGATGTGGAACAACGTATATCAT
>NW_006408666.1:2636735-2638043 GCF_000296735.1 Chrysochloris asiatica | reverse complement strand
CACTCTTCTTCAGTCATATTTTGAGTGCTTTCCATCCTGAGGTGCTCATCTTTGGTTTAGTATATCTTAAAATATTCTGATCTCACAACCTTGTTTAACTATTCACTATTCTGGTGCTATCTGACAGTGTTTACCTGTTACCCCTAAGATTTTCAGTGGCTCAACTTTTGGAAGTAGTCTGCCTTTCCTTCTTCCAACTCTGCCTTTGTCTGGAAGCTCAGCTTAAACCTGTCCACCATGGGTGATCCTGTAGATATTCAGAATACCAATGGCATAGCTTTCAGCATCACTACAACATGCAAGCCACCACAGTGTGGCAAAATTACAGATGAGTGGTGGGTTCCTGTCTCATAGCAACCCTGTAGAGGGTTTCTGATGATTGGCTGGTGGGTTTGAACTGCCAAACTTGCAGTAAGCAGTCCAGTGTTTATCATAAAATACAACATGAGGACTCCTTAGTAGCCTAAAGACCTTCAAAGATAAATTAATTTAGCTTGGAGAGGAGTTACAGCTTTAAGGCTCTAAAAAAAATTTTGGATATGTTTATAAAATTCAGGATATGGAAAATTTGAATTTGAATAAAAAATAAAATCAATTAAACTATGGTTTAGATTATTACAATACAATTAATTTTATTATTCTGTTAGTGTTAAAGCACTGGAGCACAAGATCAGTTTGAACTACAATGTTGGAGGTTCAAGCTCACCAGCTGCTCCTCGGAAACCCTATACAACAACAAATGCATAATTCTTGGGCATATTCTGATGTATACATATGTTGTCGTTAAGTGTCTTCAAGGCAGTTCCAGCTCATGGTGACCTTGTATAGGATTTCTGAGGAGCAACTAGTGAGCTTGGACTGCTGAGCTTGCTGTTCAAACTGATCTTGCAGTTCATAGCATTGCCCTGCAGTGTCATACCATATACATATATACACACGTATTTTATAAGAAAAAAGCCAATAACATATGAAATAACAATATTCTCTAACCTCCTACATGTTCTATTTGCTAACAAACACTTGAATAGTGTACTTTATGTTAGGCACTGTTCTAAGTGTTTAAACAAAAACAGACTCATAAATGAGCTCTGGTGATGTAGTGGTTACAAGTCAGCCTGCTAACCTCAAGATCATCAGTTTGAAATTACCAGTCATTCCATGGGAGAAAGATGAGGATTTCTGCTTCGTAAAAATTTACAGGCTTATGCAGGGTCACTATGAGTCGGCACCAACTCCATGGCACACCACCCCTTTAGTCCTCACAACAAATACACCAACACCACCCCTTTAGTCCTCATAACAAATACA
>NW_006408666.1:2631433-2632654 GCF_000296735.1 Chrysochloris asiatica | reverse complement strand
GAACTTGTGGCCCAGTGTTTACCCTACAGTGCCAAACCAGTGCTCCATGTAGATGCACATGCAAGTGTGTGTATAGATAGATAGATAGATAGATAGATAGATAGATAGATAGATAGATAGATAGATAGATAGATGGTTGTATCAGCAGAATTGCATAAAATGATTTCCAAGAATCCTATCCTTCCTTATGAACACAATTTGTCTTTTTCCTTCCCTTGAATATGTGACATTGGTGAAACTTTTGAATATGATGGAATTATCACTCTCATAATTCTGTTTAAATTACATGATGATGCTTTTAAAAATACAATTGTGGTTCCTAATCAATAAACTTGTTTTATTGTGAATTTTATGATAGTTTACAGGGAGAATATTTGCTTTACATTCATCTTATCGTATATCCTTACACTGCCATGGTTACAATCCCCGCCATGCATCATCAACCAATCAAAGGGTATACCCTGCAAGTCTGCCCCCTGGTCATCAGCACACAGGCCCTCTCCCTCTCTTGGTCTAAAGTCCCCAGCTGCTCCATCTCTCCACATCATCGTCTCTGCCTCTATCTCTAGTGCCACTCTTTCTCTGGGTAGGGTCCTGCACTCCACTCTCCTCCCTTGATTGTCCCAGGGCCCTTCACTTGTAAGCCAGTCACTGTTTGCCTTTGTAGCCCCCCCTCCCCCAGTTTGGGTAGCCAATGTCCAATTTTCCCATCCCTGTCTAACCTGTGTATTGAGGGGGGTGGGAATGATCCTCACTGTAAAGATTTGTTCCCTCTTTTGAGCTACTGCATCTAGGTGTAAGTCAAGTTCATCAAATTTTATCAGATTACTCTTTTTTTTTCCTCTTCTTTCTTCTTCTAGTTGAGCTCTGACCATCCATCAGATGAAGCCAAGTCAAGTGGGTATTATCTGCAAGTGTGGGTGTTCTTGTGCATTTGCTCTCTATACTTACAGCTTGATTTTTCATTCTTCACTGTAGTCCTCTGTGGCTATATCCCCAGAGGTCCCCAGGTCTTGCCAAACTGCTGGCCAAGCAAGTCTCTACCCGGGTTCACATGTCTTCTCCTGTATTCCCATTGAGTCTTGGAAGGTGGTTTACCCTGAGGGGACTTGACTTTGGAAGGGGGTTTGCCCTGAGGGGACTTGACCACTTGCCTTGATGTCTTCTAGGTGAGCAACTTGCTTGTTCTTGTAGTAGTCTGTCAGACTGCGTTATTGTTTT
>NW_006408666.1:2621119-2631333 GCF_000296735.1 Chrysochloris asiatica | reverse complement strand
GGAGAAAGATGAGGCTTTCTGCTCCCGTAAAGATTTACAGCCTCGGAAACCCTGTACAGGGTCGCTATGGGTCGGAACCAACTCGATGGCACTTAGCAACAACAATATTTAATATTTAACCTTGAGCCTACATTGTAGATTTCCTGAAAGATTGTAGTTCTAAGAGAATTAAAATGTTTGCGGCAAAACAGAATTAAAAGGTACTGTGAATTTTCCATGACTGGTTTGAAGCCCATTTTTATGTACCCAAAATTATAAAACTATGGGTAATGCTGAACTCAGGTCTTAAATCTGCCTCCCCATTCCCACTAAATAGACACACACACTCTCATGTACGTGCATAATCAAACATGAGCACACCTTTAAATATGTTGTTGTTGTTAAGTACTGTGGAGTCAGTTCCAACTCATAGTGACCCTGCACAGTGTTTCTGAGGCTGCAAATCTTTACGGGAGCAGAAAGCCTCATCTTTCTCCGGCAGAACAGCTGGTAGTTTCGAGCTGCCAACCTTGAGGTTAGCAGTCCGATTTGTAAGCACTATGCTACCATAGCATTGTTAAATTGGTTGCTTCTAAAAAAGAACATTTTCAGCCATTCACTATTGAATGCAGAAGGAAGAGCCAGAGTTTTAATACCGTTGTGATGATACTGTTGTTGTTGTTGTTAAGTGCCATGTAGTTAATTCAGACTCGTAGTAACCCTATATGAGGTTTCCTAGGAGCAGCTGGTGGGTCTGAACTGCTGACCTTGTGATTCACAGTCCAGAGCTGGTCCTACAGCACCACACTAGGAATCTCTATAATGATTATATGATAATAGAAAGCATATTGCCAATGCATTACCCTTACTATGTTCCATGCATAAACTTTTCAGTTACATAGATTGCCTCATTTAATTTCTACCATTACCATGCATTTGTTGTTGTTGTTGTTGTTGTTGTTGTTAGGTGCCATTGAGTCAGTACTGACTTATGCACAACAGAATGAAACATTTCCGGTCCTGCACCAACTTCACAATCATTGCTACACTTGAGCCCATTGCTGCTGTCACTGTGCCAATCCATCTCATTGGGGGTCTTCCTCTTTTTCTCTGACCCTTCACTTTGTGAAGCATGGTGTCCTTCTTCAGGGACAGGCCCCTCCTAATCATTTGGTGCTATTATTCCTTTTGACTAATTAAGAAATAGAAGCCCAGAGAGTTACGTAAATGTCCCCAAGTCTTACAGGTAATAAATGGTCTGGTTGTTCTCAGTCTGCTTGAGCACCCAGCTCTTACGGGCTCTGTCAAGGTTCTCAAATTTAGTGCAGTTTGATATTGTGTGATACTGTACTTCAAATGCATTGTAACCCTGTTCTCTGAGGCTCTTACTTTAAGAATCAATTCAACACTTGTTTTTGATCTGCGGAACATTATCTGATTCATGCCATCATCTCTTAAATGACTTCACACCAGAATCTGCGAATCCAAAGGAAAGGAGTCATAGTCCAAAGCTTCCCTTATCTCTGTTAGTGGTTGTTGTTGTTGTTGTTGTTGTTAGGTGCCTTTAAGTAGGTTCAGGTTCATTCCTTACATTATATTCACCTCATTCCAGTCAGGAGCCAAAATGTAAAGGTTTTGCTAAATCCAATTGAATTTGAGTTAGGAAAGAATGTAAAAATCTATCCTTCCTGACACACTTTTTGCTCCATACCCCATTCTGCCCATGACATATGCTTATGAAACAATCATAAAATAATACAAAGGAAGGATCTGGTTATTATAAAATAATTACTCCCCTGGTGATTAGAGACACTTGTGATACGCTGTTCCTGCTACGCTCCCTGGGGAATGATTATATGTCTCTAATGGTGTTGGAATCATACTGAGAAAGCTCACACATCCCTTTCCAAACTGGAACCATATTCTAGCGGAGGAGGTTCATCTATGAGGATTTCTAGCTAATCACCCCGGCATCTGCCTGCTTGCATATTGCCCCCACACTCTCAGTGGAATAGGTGAAGCTGTGAAAACACAGACAGAAAGATCTGCACAGGGTAAAATGCAGAGTAGTTCACAGGGAGCTCTTTAAAAACTCACGAGTGTTGTGTCTTTGGTGTTATACACTTTGAGCTGATTTGAAGAGGCAACAGGAAAGCAGCAAGGAACGGTATCCGGTATACTTGGCAAGGTTGACTGTCAATTGAAATTAATGGAACACTGTCTGAAAATATCCTGTTATTCACAGTACCAACAGCATCAATAATGTTTTCCAAGCATTCATCTTACCCGGCACTAGGTTTGCATTGTTGTTGTTATTAAGTGCTAGCGCCGTCGAGTCGGTTCCGACTCATAGCGACCCTTTTCTTCTAAGTGTTTATTTGCTTTCTTGTCTAATGCTCAATACCACAATGGACAGGTACCTTAATCCATTGATGGCAGTGGACTAGTCATCTCCCCAGTGGGCATGTTCTAACTTGTAAGACACCGATGTGCAGCAGTTGTTTTCTCAGAAACTCTTCTTTGGGGAAAACAATCATGTTGACTATGTCCCAGAGGCCTAAACCTACAGTGATTCAGCCTTTTTCATAATGACTCAGATGTGGTATTAACTCACCGGAACACACTCTAGCAAATACTGAGAAAACTCACCTCAGAGTACAGTTAAAAATGTGTGTCAGTGGGGAGAATATATATAGAATCCATATCAATTTCTGGTACTGATATTGATAGTCTCACACTACACAGTAATTTAGCTGAGGGAATCCACAAATCATGAGTCAGAGGACATCCCTGTTCCATCAAATGTATTAACAGAAATACCCTCAACTTTTATCTACAAAGCTAATCTCTTAAATTGCAAAACTGGCAACATTGATTATGCAACTAAAAAGTATGTAAGATTGTTAACTCTTTTTGTATTAGGTGTGATCAGTTGTCTATAATAGAAACAATGACCATAAATTCACAGGCCACTTTGAATACTTTAGCTAATGTCTGACTCTAATACCCAGACATCATTGCTGTTGGCATTATCACAGTCAAGTACCTGGATTCCTTGACTCCTGATTCCTTCTTTACCATCATGCTACGGTGGTCATTGTCGGTTTTGGAAATAATTAAAGAAGAATTCTTTACAAGGTGCTCTTGGCCAAGAAAAAGAAAGCGTGCAGTGAAATGTGTTATGTATTTGGTGCAGATATGTTGGTGAGGAAGGTAAGAGAGTGGTCACTGGTTCTGCAATATTCTGTCAAGAAGTTATTAGACTCAAAATGAAAAGTCTGAGAGAAACCCTCAGAAGCGATAGAGGAGTCTTCTTAATCATGCCAAGCCCTGAGTAGCATTAATGTCTGACTATTGACCTAAAGGGGCTGGTTCAAGTCTACCCCAAAGCACTGAGGAAGGAAGTCTTGTTGAGCTGCTTCAAATATATATTACAGTCAAGAACACATTATGATCGAGTTAGATCATGTAATAAATGGGGTCACCAGGAGGCAGAATAGAACTGAAGGAAAGGCTTTACTTATGCTTTTAGGTTTAAACTTTGTTGTTGTTGTTGTTTTAAATGAAGATCATTCAGAAGAGTCTGTCTACAAAACTATGAGTGTGCATAAAATTGTTGTTGCTGGTTGACATTGGAGTCCTGTTATGGCTCTGTAGGATAAGCACTGGACTGCTAACTGCAAGGTCAGTGGCTCAAACCCACCAGCTGCTCCTTGGAAACCCTATAAAGGGTCACTATGAGTTGGAACCAACTCAAGGGCACTTAGCAACTGCAAGTTGACATTGAGTCACCTCCAACTGATGAAAACCTTATGTACAAGAGGAAAGAAGAAAGAAAGAAAGAAAATGCTCAGTCTTCACCATCTTCATGATCCTTCCAACCAAGTGTTCATCTTCAAACACTATCTCAGGTAATGTTGTTGTTGGTTCCCACCCATAACAACCCCGTATAGGGTTTCCAAGGAGCAGCTGATGAGCTTGAACTGCTGAGCTTGCAGATCAAACCAACTTTGCAGTCCAGCGCATTAACCCACAGTGCCACACCAGGACTCAATATCAGATATTATTCTCCCATAAAATTTGGCATAACCATTTATCTTCTTTTAGGCCATTCTCCTCCCTTGATGCCCTGACCACTTACATTGTTTCTGCAAGTATGTACTGGGACTTTTTCAGTGCTGTGATGTTGACAGGAAGACATCTAGACCTTGATGAGACTCTCTGTCTCAGGCTTAGATAAGAAGCCACCTTGCTATTACCTGAGCACATGGTATTCACCAGGGCAAAGGTCCTTCTCATTGCTGTTTATAATCTACAGTCAAGAGTTACCGGATGTCAGTGCCTTCGCTCAGTGTGCATCCAAATAAAGATGACTTTCATTTGGGACCAAACCCTAAGACTATTCAGAACTGCTCAGAATCATCACTAATTGTTCCTATTTTTCATCTGGAGAGCTGGACAGGTTCGTGACATTATAGCAAAAGTCTTCCCACTAGGACCTTGCCAATTTCAGCTTTAATTCCATCAGTAAACAACTTTGACTGTGTTGGGAAAATTCCATTAATCATTCATGTTCTGTGAAGAAGGCTACACAAAGGAGCTGTCAGCGTCAGGCTGCAACTTTCCATTTGTTTGGTAATTAAGAATTCCAGGCCATCTAATGGTACTGAGATGCAAATTCATGGCCTTGTTGGAGCCTCTGGAATGAGCAGAGTGATTCACTTGCACTTAAACCCCTAATGTCAGCTAACTTGATGGATCTTTCTGGCTCCCCTTAGGTAAATAGCAAGCAAATTACTTAAAACTGAATTGATATACTTTGAAAAAGCCATGTTTTATTTTAAGAAAATGCTAATTTTTTTAAGGACATGTATGTTTTGATCCTATTTCTGAAATAACTTTTTATTGATTTTACAAAATATGTTAATGTATGTTTATCTTAATGGTAAGTATTGGACTGCTAACTGCAAGGTTGGCTGTTCAAACCCTCCATCGGCTCTTCAGAAACTCTATACAGGATCACTGTAAGCCAGCACTTACCCAACAGCACTTAACAAAGACCAACGACTCAGAACTTGCACTTTGATTAAAAATGTGGATGATATTTTACATTCCTCTGGATCAGTCAATAGAGCAAGGATCCAGAAAACATTAGCATTTAGAAGTTTCAATTAAAGTTTTTATTTATTTCATCTGATTTGTTCATTGTTATGTGTGTTTTGAAACCTGTGGATTACGTTCATATTTCCACCAGAACCAGTTTCATACTTCCACCAGAACCAGTTGCTGTTGGTTGAGTTGATACAATGGCATGGGGTGACCCTCTGTATGTGAGAGTAAAACTGTGCTCTATGGGTAGTCAATGGCTAGTTACTTAAACAAATAGACCACTTGTACCTCTAGGTGTATTTGAACTGGCAACAGTTCAGTTAGCAACTTGATTGTACCACCAAAGGACTTTTAATCCTTTGAATTTACCAGGAATTCAGTCACAGCATTTGGAAAGGCTACAAACCTGAGGATTGCTAGCAGGTCCCTATCCGCTTCTCATATCATAAATTCAACCCTGAGGTGGAGGTCATACTTAGTAATCCAGATAACATTCACCTGGAGCCCATCCAGGAAACCAGTGTCCTGCCGCTCTCCACTTTCTTCTTATCTTCCCAATATCTGACTGAAAGGTCTGACTACATCTTCACAGAGGCCAGGAAGCAGATGGGAGAGAGTTGGATGGTGGTGGTGATGGTCATGTGCCGTGGAGTTGGTTCTGACTTACAGCAACCCTGTACAGGGTTTCCGAGGCTGTAACTCTTTACAGGAGCAGAAAGCCTCATCTTTCTCTCATGGAGCGGCTGGTAGATTCAAACTTCTGACCTTATGGTTTGCAGCAAAAGTTGTAACCCACTATGCTACCAGGTCTCCTTGCAGGGAGGCAGAGACTATACCCAGGCATAAATCAGATGTTTATGGCACACACACAAAAAGAGAGAGAGATAATGCGCTAGACTACAAAGTTGGTTTCAACTGTAAGGTCAGTGGTTCAAGCTCACCATCAACTTCTCAGAAACCCTATACAGGGTTGCTCTAGAACTGACTTGAGGGCACTTAACATCAACAACTTTCTTAATACTGTCCTGTCCTTTCCCCTCTTCATTACTTGGGTTCAGCTTGAGCACGTTTAACCTGTTCCCAATTTAAAATGTGCTGGAGCAGTGTTTTAGGAATTCTTTTAACAAATGCTTTTCAACAACTCCCCACCTCCCCAAAATACAAACACAAAACCGAGAAAATCCAGGTGCGATCCGTCACTTTGGTGACCTCGCATGTATTAGAGTAGAGCTGTGCTCCACTGGGATTTCAGTGGTTGGTTTTTTCAGAAGTAGATCCCCAAGTCTCTTCAGAGGAACGTCTGAGAGGGCTCAAACCTCCAACTTTTCAGTGAGCAAGCAAGCGCATTGGCCATTTATACTACACAGGGTTTCTTTGCAGCACTGAGCGTCTAAATATTTGGCATTCTGTGGAAGTTTCGGCTGTCTTTAATTGGAATGTTTTCATCCACAGGTGAAGATGAACTGTAAAATAGAACATTCATTACAATTTGACAAGGAGCATTGTATCTAAATGTATAGAAACAGAGTTGTAATTTCTTTACATCTAATTGGAGTCCTGGGGTGGTGCTGTGGGATAAGCACTAGATCTCAAGGTCAGTTTGAACCACAAGGTCAGTGGTTCAAGCTCACCAGCTGCTCCTTGAAAAATCTATACAGGGTCAATATGAGTCGAAACTGACTCAATGGCACTTAACAACAACAACAATATCTATTTAAGAACCCCATCGTGGTGCCATAGTTGGTTATCATCAGGTTGACCATTAACCACAGGGTCAGCAGTTCTAATCCACCAGCTGCTCTGTGGGAGAAAGATGAGGCTTTCTATTCCCATAACGATTTATAGCCTCAGAAGCCCTATACAAGGTAGCTTATATGTTGGAACCGACTCCACAGGACACAATAACAACATCCATTCAAGAAGCTCTGGTGGCACAATGGTTAAAGTGCTTGTCTACTAAGGGTAAGGTTCAAGATTCAAATGTACCAGCCACTCGATGGGAGAAAGGTGTGGCAGTCTAGTTCTGTAGAGATTACAGCTTTGGGTCAGTTCTACCTGCTCCTCCTTGAAGTGAGTCAAAATCCACTCATTAACAATTTGGTCGTTTTGCTTATTTATTATATTTGTGTAGTAGTATTCTTGCATTTAATACTCTCTAGGATACCTCTTCCCAGCAATCTGGTATATTGATGGGCTAAGACTTGCTGTGATGCTGTAGGATAAAAGCTGGACTGATACCTACAAGGTGGAGATTCAAACCCACCAGCTGTTCCTTAGAAACCATATACAGATGCAACCCATTCAATGGCCAAGAAGAAATTGTGAAAGAGTACTTGAAACAGCTTTTTCTCTGTGGCCTACTGATCAGCTATGCTTCTAACATATTTAATAACCAATATAACCAGAAAATAGTATGATAATGTGCTCTCTTCTCCCGTTCCACACAAAGTGTTTGTATGAATGCCTGATATTTCATTATACAGTTTAAATATTTTAAAGTGTTTTCTCTCTTTTCTTAAATATACAGGCTGCATTTACTGTGCATGTTTAAATTTCCATTTTGCCTTTAGAAATACAAAAAAAAAAAGGTCAAACAAACAACAAATTGTTGCATTTATGTTTCTCCAATACCACATTTGTGCTTTCTTTTTGGAATAAAATAAAGCAGTTCCGTGATATTTTAGCTTCAGGGTAAGTTTTCACTTACTCAACTCATGCAAATTGATGATTTTTGTATGTACATTTTGGGAGCAATAGAGGACGGTTAGAAATTGTAATTCAGTTAAAACATTGTAACTCCTTTTTTGTCCCTGACTTTCTGCAGCAACCTATGTAGTTGAGAGGAGGAGGGGTGTGAAGGGAATCCAGAAAGAGAGGAAGAAGACAGTGCTCATAAGGACATCCTAACAAGTCTCCATCCTACCTACAGGTGTGTCACTTTCACAGACACAGAATTCATTGCGTTTTCTTCCACGTGAGCCATTTTTATCAGAGCCACAGAAATGTATGATTTTGCAGTTCAATCTTTCTACTTTTTCAGCTCCTTCTCACTCCATATTCCAACATCTGATGTTCAACTCCTCTAAGACTTCTTGTACCTAAATTTTACATTTCTTCTATTAGAACATTTACATCTTTAGCTTCTTTCTGTATAGCATCTATAACTTCATGGCTAGTCTCCTAAAGAACATTGAATCAACAGTATCCAAGGAATCACAGCTTCCACCTTCAAACTCCACCAAGAATGGCTTCAAAGTCTTGGAACCTGTGCAGTTCCACGGATCTATAGGTTAAAAGTGGGTCCCCATTAAAAGGCCAATGCCCTGTAGTTGCTCTTTAGAAATTCTTAACAATATTACCTTTGTATTTGTGTTTTATGTGTTAAGTGTGATGGGATACTGGATCAGGTGTGGAGACTTGTCTTCTCACTCACCTATGGGCAGATTCCAAGATCAGTTCTTCGTTGTGTACTGCCCATTCCTGCACAACCACCAATGATTTCATTCAACTCAAGTGCAAGGGCATGTGTATCAGAAATGGGAGTCTGAGCCTTGTGAGATTTGCCCTCAATTCACAGTATCCCTGAGCTGAGAAAGAACAACATGAGATGTCAAGAGAAAAACCATGGAAAGCAAGAAAAATATTTCTTCTGTTTTTTGTTTTTTGTTTTTTTTTTTTTGACCAAGGGGCTTTGCATTTACATTTTTAACTATCTCCCACAAATTCTGTAGCCAAAGAAGGGAAAACTTGGCTTGATTTCATACTCTTCACACCAAGAACCAGATTACGGAAATCTACAGGAACTGAATCACAAAAGGCAGTCTAAAATTCAGCAGACCCTCTAAGATTTTTACCACTCTTCTTTGTTGTTGTTCACAGCAAATATATAAAGAGGTCTCACCTTCTTCAAGTTTATAATCTTATTAATATTCTCATTCTTCCATTGTAATCCACAGAGAAAACTGAGACCATAGATACTGAGTTACAGGCATCATAGGGGTGACTCAAACACTTGGTAATTTCTAAATCCCTCAATTTCTATTGTTCTTTTAGCTAGAAATTACCAACACCTGCCTTGATCCTCAGACAGGAAGTTCTCTAGGATTTCTCCTCTCTTCTCCTTCCTATGTCTCTTTTAGCAACCACCATGGAGTCCTGGTGTGGACTGCAAGGTCAGTTTCAACAGTACAATTGGCAGTTCAAACTCACCAGCCACTCCTAAGAAACCCTATACAGGTCCTCTATGAGTTGGAGCTATTCTGTGGGAGAAAGATGAAGAGTTTTGCTTCCATAAAGAGTAAAAGTTTCAAAAATCCTTGTGCAAAATCATTATGAGTCAGAATTGACTCAACGGTACAAAACCACCATATATATATATATGTCAGTTTGTGAACTAAGGTGCATCTGACTCAAGATGTGATATTTTCAGTAACCTCATATGCATATGAAAGTTGGACAGTGAATATGGAAAACCATAGAAGAATTGAGGCATTTGAGTTCTTGTGTTGGGGGAGAATACTGAAAGCACCATGGGTTGTCAAAAGAATAAAGAGATCTGTGTTGGATGAAGTACAGCAGACTGCTCTTGGAACCCAGGATGGCCAGAATTTGTCTTTCATACTTGAGATGTATCGTCAAGAGGGACCATTCACTGGAGAAGATTATCATGTTTAATAAGGTGGAGGGTCAGAGAAAAATAGGAAGACCCTACCCCCCAAACAAATGAGTTGGCACAGTGGAAACATTAACGGACTCAAACGTAACAATGATTGTGAGGTTGGCCCAGGATCAGACAGTGTTTCATTCTGTTGTGCATAGGGTTACTATGAGTCGGTACTGACTCAATGGCACCTACCAGCAGCAATATATATATACACACATGCACATACATATATGTGTGTGTGTTGTTGTTGCTGTTAACTGCTGTCAACTTGGTTCTGACCATTAGAACCGGTGTAGGGTTTCTAAGGAGCGGTAGAGAGATAGAGAGATAGAGAGATAGAGAGAGAGATAGAGAGATAGAGAGATAGAGAGATAGAGAGATAGAGAGATAGAGAGATAGATAGATAGATAGATAGATAGATAGATAGATAGATAGATAGATAGATAGATAGATGTATATATAT
>NW_006408666.1:2609176-2615967 GCF_000296735.1 Chrysochloris asiatica | reverse complement strand
TTACCAGCAAAGAATCCCCCCCTTTAGTATGGGTTCTTTTGTCAGTCTTTTACAGTAGTGGTCCTATGCAGTATTTCTCCTTTTGTGACTGACAATTTCACTCAACATTATATAATCACGGTTTATCCATGTTATGCGATAGCTTACAGCTGCCTTGTTTTTCTTCAAGGTAGAATAATATTCCATTGTGTGTATGTACTAGAGTTTGTTTATACATTCTTCAGTTGATGGGCACTTAGGCTGTCTCCATCTTTTTGCTGTTGTAAATAATGCTGCTGTGAACATTGGTGTGCATGTATCTACTCATGTTATGGGTCATATTTCTTGTGGGTAAATACCAAGTAGAGGATTTACTGGATCATAAGGTATTTCTATTTCCAACCTTTAGAGGAAGCTCCATTTTGCTTTACTAATCAGTAGATTTTTAACTAATCTAATGGGAGATTATTTGCCAGGGCCTGGCCTAATCAGATGAGCCTTAAAAAAGAACAAGGCCCGTACTGCAGCTAGACAGATTCTACATGAGAGAGACTCTACACTGCTGGCTTTGAAGATGACAAGGACTTGCGAGTAATCTTTGGGAGTTGAGACCATTCGTTGACTGATAGTGTGTAAGAACACAAGATCTCAGTCATACAGCTAGAGTACGAGCTAACATCAACTAGTGAACTTGGAACAGAATCCAGTGATGAGACAGTGTCATTGTGGCATCATGACACGTACGCAGATATCCCAGTTGATCCCTGCCTGAATTTAGAGAACTATGACATAATAACATATTGGTTAGTGTAAGCTGCTACTTTTGTGGTGACTTATTAAACGGCAACACTAAACTAGCACAGGTAGGAAGCTCTTCAGGAACTAAGTATCTCATTTTGTTTTGTACTCCAGCCTCCTTCACAACCCACATACATCATCAGTGCCCAATCCTTGTTGTTTGTTATTACTTTGCCTCATTTTTTTATCCGAGGAAGATGATACTAACTTATCATTTTTAAATTACATTAGGAATATCATTACTAGTGTACTACTGCTATTATTAAATTGTGTTGGTTTAGATAACACCACCTCAAGAAGACAAAGAGAACTGGGTCATTCTTTTCCCACTTGCTTCCCATCATACTTCCTACCTTGCATAAGGATAAGGTTCTTTACTGACATTCCCAACACCTTTCTAAATGAAAAGTATGCTCTCTTCTCCAAAAAGCTAGTGTTGGCTCAAGTTACATCTCAGGAAATTGCTATTCATAAAGTGCTTTGAAATCTTCAATACAAGAGGTTACGAGGGGGTGACATGTCAGTTGATGTTCATACATTGAAAGCATGTGCTATGAAATGAGGACCAGGGTCTCAGCCACAGGTATGGTGGTCCTCATAGCATTTAATATCTTTCTGGAAAGGTTTTCCACTATATTTTTTCTTAAAATTCCATTTCTGATCAAAGTAAAGAATAATTACAGTTTTCCTAGAAAGGAACGTGTAGAAAGACAAAGTTATCATTATAAACCGTTAGGAATCTCAAAGTGAATAAATGTATAAATACATATGACTTTGACATACCAATAACTACGGTTAACAGTTGGAGTCCTGGGGTGGCACTGTAGGATAAACCTTTCCACCATAACTGTCCCTATTGGTATTTCATCCTGGTGACAGAGCTTCTGGTGTGGTGCTGGTGGGCTAATCGATAAACTGCAAAGTAGCCTTGATTCTTAAGGTTAACAGTTCAGGCTATAAATTGGAACTGAAAAAATGGCACTTAACAATCACAACAACATCACAGCCACCCGTGAGCCATAGAGTATGACAAACTGACAGACCAGTGGTGCATGCCTTGTATGAACAAATTGTTCTTAATGGCTTATGTATTTTGGGTATGTTGTAATCTGTTGCCTATAATCTATTTGATACATTGTAATCTGTTGAGAGTTTTTGCATCTTTGTTCATGATGGATGTTGGTATAAAATTTTCCATTTTGGTGGTAATACCTCTTGCTTGGTTTCAGTAACAGGGTTATGCTGGCTTCATCACATGAGTTCAGAAGAGTTTCAAGCCTTTCCTATGTTCTGAAACAGTCAGAGTAGAATTGTTTCTCAGTTCTTTGCTGAACATTTGGTAGAATTCACCAGTGAAGCCATCTGGACTAGAACTTTCTTTTATTGCTGCTGGAAGTTTTATGTTTTGTTTTTTACCTTTATGACCTGTTCAATAACTTCTTTTGTGACTGTTGTGGTTTTAAAGTGATAGGTCTGTTTATTCTACCTCAGATTGTGTTATTTTAGGGAGGTAGTGAGTTTCTAGCAATTTTTTCACCTTTTTCAAAAGTGAACTTGTTTACTTTTTCAAAAATTTTGGAATTCTGTTCTTTATAGTATTTTATTGTTTTTCTTTTTATTGTAGTTGGTTCTGTGTGGCCTCACATATTTCTTATTTATGTTATTTGCAATTTCTTCTCCTTTAAAAAAACAGACAGTGATTTGTCAATATTATTGATCTTTATAAAGAACTAACTTGTAGTCTTGTTGAATCTTTCAGTCTTTTTGTTTACTATTTCATTTATTTCTGCTCAAAACTTTATAATTTCCTTTATTCTGTCTGGTGACTATAGATATTTTTTCCCTATTATTTTTCTAGTTGTTGGGATGTTCGATTAAGATGATGGTTTTTGGCTCTTCCTCATTTTTTTTACATGTGCATTTATTGATTTCAGTTGTATTCTGAGCACTCTTTCCGCAGTGACCCTAAGATTTTGGTACATTGTGTTTTCATCCTTATTTGATTCAAGGATTTTCTTCTTCTTCTTCTTCTATTATCCTGCCAGGTGTTATTCAGTTTCAACATATTTGATTTTTCCCCTTGATATTCTTATTGATTTTACTTTATAACATTATGATCTGAGATAATTTCTTGCATTTCAATATTTTTTAAATGTATTGAGGCTCACTTTGTGGCCTAAGATATGATCTGTTCTATTGAATGTTTCATGGGACCGGGGAAAAAAGTATACTGTATTATAGCTGGGTACAGTGTTCTGGCTATGTCTATGAGGTTTAGTTGGTTGCTTGTGTTGTTCAGATGTTTTGTCACTCTGATGACCTTCTTTCTAATTGTTCTGTTCTTCATCAAAATGATACATTAAAATGTCCTACTACCAGTTTGGACTTGTCTATTTCTCACAAATTCTGCTAAAGCTCAATGTATATATTTGGGGACTCTTTCACTGGGTGCATAAGTATTTATTATGACTATAGTAGTTATGAATCGGGCTGTTAATCTTATGTTCAGCAGATCGAAACTACCAACTGTTCCATGGGAGAAAGGTGAGGCTTTCTGCTCAAGTAAAGATTTACAGCCTCGGAAACCCTATACAGGGTTGCTATGAGTTGGAACTGACTCCACGGCACATAACAACAATAACAATGTCCTCTTTAATGATAAAATATTGTCCTTCCTTGACTTTTTTTGCTGGATTTTACCTTCAGGTCTATTTTATCAGAAATTGATATTGCCAGTCCTACTGTTTGTTGTTAACATTACCTTTTCATTTGTTTTTCCACCAATTGAATTTTACCTGATTTTTTTTTTCTTTTTGTCTTTATGTTTATGATGCATCTCTTATACACAGTATATTTGTGGATCATGTTTTCGTAACCATTCTTCAAGTCTGTCTCTTGGTTTGTTTTATTTCATTCGTTCACAGTCTATTTATCCATATATATGAATGTATTGCTATCATTTTGCTGTTGTGTGTGTATATGTGTGGTGTTGATTTCTTTGTTCCATACAGTTTTCTGTGTTGAGTTCATTTTGTTGATGGATTTTGTTATAATATTCTTCACTGCAGTGGTTTTGGTGTTTACTGACACTATGATTTGGTTCTTTCTGTATTTTGGTGAGAAGGGTTAATCATTTTCTTGGCGGTTACTCTGTAATTTATTAATAGTTTCCCACGTTTAAAACAGTCTGTTATATCTTGATTTCATCTTGATTTTGCAATGATCTCCTCGATGTTAGTTTTGTTTTCCTTGATCTGTTTCTTTATGTTGTCGGGTCCTAAATATGGTGTTAGTGTTGGTGGTGTGCAGTAGAGTCTGTTCCAACTCACAGAAACCCTGCATAGCATTTCCGTGGCTGTAAATCTTTATGGGAGCAGAAAGGTTCATCTTTCTGTCACGGAGCTGCTAGTGGATTCGAACTGCTGACCTTGTGGTTAACAGCCTGATGCATAATCCACTACACCACCAGGGTTTCCTAGGGTTCTAAGTACAATTCATTTGAATTCCTTCTCAGTTATTTCCAATACCATTCCCTCCTCTGGATGATTTTCTGTGGTCACTTTCTTAAGCCATCTTGTCCTGCATGTGTGTGTGTGTTTGTGATGTGAGGCTTCTGTCAAACACCGTTGTTCTTTAAGAAGACCTGGTGGTGCAATGGCTAAGTGTTGGGCTTCTAACCAGAAAGTTGGCAGTTCAAACCCATTAGCTGCTCTGCAAGACACACACACAAGGATATTTACTTCCATAAAGATCTAAAACCTCAGAAACCCTATGTAGCTGTTCTACTCTGTCCTATAGCGTTGTTATGAGTTGGAATTAACAGCAGGGAAGTTGTGGGTTGGGTTGTATTAAAAATGACACCAAACACTGTTCCCACAATACACTCTGTTCTACTGGGTTCATAGTTCACTGTAATGAGCACACAGAACTCAGAGGCCATGCTCACAGTTGTGGGTTTATTAGGGAAGTTAACAGGTTTCAACTCAGGTTCAGAAATGCTCAGGACCCAGTTCTTCCAGTCAGGACAGCGGTCCTCTGCCATGGCCGCAGGCAGGTGTAGCTCTGGTCCTTGTTCCTTGGCCCTTGACTCAGCTTGTGCTCTTCCTCAGCAATTTTACAGAGCTCCTCTAGGGCTGCTGATAAATGTTCAGAGTGTACACCACTCCCCGACAAACTTCGGACTGAAGGCACTCGCTCCTCTAATGAAGTGTTTGCAGGCACCCCACTCTGCAAGCAGGCCTTCTTCCTGCTCAGCGTCAGTCAGTGTTACATGCTTTGTGGGCTGGGATGCCCGCCACTCTGCCTTGTGCTCTGGCTCTTGGTTCTGCTGCTACGGCTTCTTGGCCACTCGGTTGTCACAGTTTCTGTCCTTGGGTCAAGGAGGGCTTAATGCACAGGGATCTCCCGTTTCAAAGGACGTGTTCGACTCTTGGCTCTTGTTGAATATGAGAGCTCAACTCCTCTGTTTCAGAGTTTGCTCACTGTATACCCAGCAAGTTGGCAAAATTGACCAATAACAATTAACCAATAACCCTTTAGCAATCACTCTCAGCTCTATCATAAAATCCATCAGCATCTTCCCCTACATTTTCTTACCCAGACAGATGCAGGAAGGACATTGTTTTAGGAAAAAGTCCTTTGTTGGTCGTTTCCAAAGATCGTCGCTAGAAGAGTCATTAATAATTTACAGAACTGCACGGTGTCTCTGAGAGATTAAGGGAAAAGGCCAGGGATGCTACACAAGTCACTGGCTTGATAACACTAAGATGCTTGCCACAGTTCTCCAGTTGTGTTGTGTAGATGGTGGGAATGAGGACGTGGCTCTCTGATCACTGATCTCAGAATAGCTGAGGGCAGGCTCAGTAGATATTGGCTGCATCTGCAGTGAGCCCAGAGGTGCTGAAGCAGGTGGTAGCACCTATCCAGTGAGTGAGAGAACAGGTGTGAGAAGTGTGGCTGGGTAGCATCACTGGTTCTTAAGGGATGAGAGGAAAATTAAGGGAGTAGGGGAAAAGAGGAAAAAAACAAAAATAAAAATAGGGGCTGTGCTACTCCACCTCCCTTTTCACTCCTTTGTTGTTGATAAGTGCCGTTGAGTGCATTCTGACTCATAGCAACCCTGTATATGGTTTCTGAGGAGCAGCTCATGAGTTTGAACTGCCAACGTTGCACTTCAAACTGACCTTGAGGTTGAGGACTTATCCTATAGCACCATACCAGGGCTTCTTTAAGGAGGCTCTAAGGGGAAAGAAGGATATCATGTTTGGTAAGGTGGAGGGTCACAGAAAAAGAGGAAGACCCCCAATGAGATGGATTGGCCAAGTGGCAGCATCGATGGACTCAAGTGTGGCAACAGTAGTGAGGTTGGCCCAGAATCGGGCAGTGTTTCGTTCTGCTGTGCATAAGGTCGCTATGGATCAGTACTGACTCGATGGTACCTAACAACAACAACAAAGGGGAAAGAAAAAGCAAAACAGCGAAGTACTGCAGCAAGCATGACTGGCCAAACCCATCTGCAGCAGGACCATGATGTTTGCTCCATGGGAACATTCACTGCCAACCTCAGAAGTGGCAGAGACAGGCACTTCAACCCACAGTAGAAACAGGGTACCAGGTCAGCAACAGAGTGAGCCACCACTTACTGAAGAGGAGATGGCAGATGCTGCTGGCCATGGAGTTAGCTGAACCACAGCAACCATTCCACAAGAGCATGTACCACTGTCTGTAGAGATGATATAGCAGGTGTGAGTGCTGTTGACCGAGGAGGTGACTGGAATGGGGCACCCACTTTATGCAGTTGCATACTACCACTTTTGGTGTCTGAAGGAGAATGTGTTGAGGATTGCAGACAATAGGGGTGCATGCTGACTTTAAAGGCTGTGGGGACACTGCACACACCCCCAGGCAGCATGTACTGCTAATGGCAGAGGCCACCATTACACAGTGTAGGCCTTGCAAATGCAGGCCTCTCAGATATCTAAGGTAATGGACAGGTAGCACTCAATATAGCAGAG
>NW_006408666.1:2607700-2609076 GCF_000296735.1 Chrysochloris asiatica | reverse complement strand
AGATCTGTGTTGGATGAAGTACAGCAGACTGCTCTTGGAACCCAGGATGGCCAGAATTTGTCTCTCATACTTGGGATGTATCATCAAGAGGGACCATTCACTGGAGAAGATTATCATGTTTAGTAAGGTGGAGGGTCAGAGAAAAATAGGAAGACCCTACCCCCCAAACAAATGAGTTGGCACAGTGGAAACATTAATGGACTCAAACGTAACAATGATTGTGAGGTTGGCCCAGGATCAGACAGTGTTTCATTATGTTGTGCATTCTGTTGTGCATAGGGTTACTATGAGTCGGTACTGACTCAATGACACCTACCAGCAGCAGTATATATATACACACATGCACATACATATATGTGTGTGTGTTGTTGTTGCTGTTAACTGCTGTCAACTTGGTTCTGACCATTAGACCTGGTGTAGGGTTTCTAAGGAATGGTAGATAGATAGTTAGAGAGATAGAGAGATAGAGAGATAGATAGAAAGATAGAGAGAGACAGAGAGAGAGAGAGAGAGAGAGAGATGTATATATATGCATAGGGATTCTGAATGATGCAGAAAGCATCAAAAGAAGATGGAAGGAATACACAAAGTTACTGTAGCCAAAGGAAATATTCGATGTTCAACCATTTCAAGAGGTTGCATATGATCAAGAGCCAATAATAATACTGAAAAAGTCCAATGTGCATTGAAAAAATTGGCAAAGAACAAGGCACCAGGAATGGATGGATTACAAATTGAAATCTTTCAACAAATTGAGGCAGTGCTGGATGCATTCATTCATATATGACAAGAAATTTAGAAGACATCTATCTGGCCAACTGATTGGAAGAGAAACGTATTTGTGCCCGTTCCAAAGGCAGGTGACCCAATGAAAGGCAGAAATCACATAGAATATCTTTGATATCCCATGTAAGTAAATTTTTACTCAACATAATACAGAATCAGCTGCAAGCATACATTATCAGAGAGCTTCCAGAGGTTCAAGCCTAATTCAGAAGACGATGTAAAATGAGGGATATCATTGGTGACACCAGATGGATCTTAGCTGAAAGGAGAGAATTCTGGAAAGATCTTTACCTGTGCTTTATTGACTATGCAAAAGCTTTTGATTGTGTGGATAATGACAAGCTATGGACAACATTGCTAAGTATGAGTATACCACTTAATTGTGCTCATGAGGTACCTGTACATAGACTAAGAGGCAGTTATTCGACCAGAACATGGGAACACTAAAAGGTTTAAAATTAGAAAAGGTGTGCACCATACTTAGTCAATCTGTATGCTAAACATATAATCTGAGAAGCTGGGTTATGTGAAGAAAAACATGGCATCAGGATTGGAGGAAGACTCATTAACAATTAACAACCTGCACTATG
>NW_006408666.1:2562549-2600280 GCF_000296735.1 Chrysochloris asiatica | reverse complement strand
GTAGCTCTGGTCCTTGTTCCTTGGCCCTTGACTCAGCTTGTGCTCTTCCTCAGCAATTTTACAGAGCTCCTCTAGGGCTGCTGATAAATGTTCAGAGTGTACACCACTCCCCGACAAACTTCGGACTGAAGGCACTCACTCCTCTAATGAAGTGTTTGCAGGCACCCCACTCTGCAAGCAGGCCTTCTTCCTGCTCAGCGTCAGTCAGTGTTACATGCTTTGTGGGCTGGGATGCCCGCCACTCTGCCTTGTGCTCTGGCTCTTCGTTCTGCTGCTACGGCTTCTTGGCCACTCGGTTGTCACAGTTTCTGTCCCTGGGTCAAGGAGGGCTCAATGCACAGGGATCTCCCGGTTCAAAGGACGTGTTCGACTCTTGGCTCTTGTTGAATATGAGAGCTCAACTCCTCTGTTTCAGAGTTTGCTCACTGTATACCCAGCAAGTTGGCAAAATTGACCAATAACAATTAACCAATAACCCTTTAGCAATCACTCTCAGCTCTATCATAAAATCCATCAGCATCTTCCCCTACATTTTCTTACCCAGACAGATGCAGGAAGGACATTGTTTTAGGAAAAAGTCCTTTGTTGGTCGTTTCCAAAGATCGTCGCTAGAAGAGTCATTAATAATTTACAGAACTGCACGGTGTCTCTGAGAGATTAAGGGAAAAGGCCAGGGATGCTACACAAGTCACTGGCTTGATAACACTAAGATGCTTGCCACAGTTCTCCAGTTGTGTTGTGTAGATGGTGGGAATGAGGACGTGGCTCTCTGATCACTGATCTCAGAATAGCTGAGGGCAGGCTCAGTAGATATTGGCTGCATCTGCAGTGAGCCCAGAGGTGCTGAAGCAGGTGGTAGCACCTATCCAGTGAGTGAGAGAACAGGTGTGAGAAGTGTGGCTGGGTAGCATCACTGGTTCTTAAGGGATGAGAGGAAAATTAAGGGAGTAGGGGAAAAGAGGAAAAAAACAAAAATAAAAATAGGGGCTGTGCTACTCCACCTCCCTTTTCACTCCTTTGTTGTTGATAAGTGCCGTTGAGTGCATTCTGACTCATAGCAACCCTGTATATGGTTTCTGAGGAGCAGCTCATGAGTTTGAACTGCCAACGTTGCACTTCAAACTGACCTTGAGGTTGAGGACTTATCCTATAGCACCATACCAGGGCTTCTTTAAGGAGGCTCTAAGGGGAAAGAAGGATATCATGTTTGGTAAGGTGGAGGGTCACAGAAAAAGAGGAAGACCCCCAATGAGATGGATTGGCCAAGTGGCAGCATCGATGGACTCAAGTGTGGCAACAGTAGTGAGGTTGGCCCAGAATCGGGCAGTGTTTCGTTCTGCTGTGCATAAGGTCGCTATGGATCAGTACTGACTCGATGGTACCTAACAACAACAACAAAGGGGAAAGAAAAAGCAAAACAGCGAAGTACTGCAGCAAGCATGACTGGCCAAACCCATCTGCAGCAGGACCATGATGTTTGCTCCATGGGAACATTCACTGCCAACCTCAGAAGTGGCAGAGACAGGCACTTCAACCCACAGTAGAAACAGGGTACCAGGTCAGCAACAGAGTGAGCCACCACTTACTGAAGAGGAGATGGCAGATGCTGCTGGCCATGGAGTTAGCTGAACCACAGCAACCATTCCACAAGAGCATGTACCACTGTCTGTAGAGATGATATAGCAGGTGTGAGTGCTGTTGACCGAGGAGGTGACTGGAATGGGGCACCCACTTTATGCAGTTGCATACTACCACTTTTGGTGTCTGAAGGAGAATGTGTTGAGGATTGCAGACAATAGGGGTGCATGCTGACTTTAAAGGCTGTGGGGACACTGCACACACCCCCAGGCAGCATGTACTGCTAATGGCAGAGGCCACCATTACACAGTGTAGGCCTTGCAAATGCAGGCCTCTCAGATATCTAAGGTAATGGACAGGTAGCACTCAATATAGCAGAGTTCTCCTTTGTCTGCCTGGGAACTAGAGGGATGGGTGGGGTTGCAAGGGGCATAAAGTCAGCTGGGTGGAACACCAGTTGAGCAAGAAGCAGTGTGAGAGGGTTTGCCTAGCTGCCCCATGAATCAGGGTTCCCTCCTCTGGTCACAGGGAGACTGTGCGGGGTAAGGGGAGAGATCCTATTTCTCTCATTGAAACACTGCTAACAAGAATTCAAAACAACAGTACTGAGCTGGGTAAATGGTCAATTCTTTCCCATATGCTTCATTGTTCACTGCTTCCACTCACTTTCTTCTTCTAATCAATATTTGATTTACTTGTTTATCCTGTCCTTTGAAGCTTAGGGTTCTAGGATCGTCATCTGTATCTATTTAACTTGATTTCTTGGGTCTTTGTTGTAGAGGATCTGGGACGTCTATCTGCCTAGTCCACATGCCTAGGTCTTTAATAGACCTCTTTTTGAGTTTGTGTGAATTGTATGTGAAGCCAATGTCTGCATTTGCAAAGACACAACTGATGTTGGTACTAATTGGTATAACACTTTATGGACATAAAGAAGAGGTGTACAAAAGTCAGTTCCATGTGTGAGTATTGGTTTCCTACAACCAGTGGAAGGACCAATCTGGAGAATGATGTCATAGGGAGGGTCAGAGGAAAGATGAAGACCCCATGAGATGGGCTGGCACAATGGCAGCAGTGATGGGCTCAGGAGTAGCCATGATTGTGAGGTTGGCCCAGGACCAGGCAGTGCTTCGTTCTGTTGTGCATGGGTTGCTATGAGTCTGAACTGACTCGATGACACCTAATGACAACAACAACAACATGACTGGTGGGTCTCACTTTGCAGCTCACACAGGGTTGATGGTCTTCATGCAACCCTTCAGTGCTGCAAGTACATGGACCATATTCCTCCATAACCCCCATCTCCCTTCTGGGCAAGAGCTGAAATAGTTTAGTGATTGAACAGATGCCATATGGTGCATATGCTTAAATAGTAAGTAGTACAAAGAATGCTTACTGTATACCCAGACCAGAGAAGTAGCTTCCCTGACAAGGAAGAAGAAACTGAGGCAGAGGGAATTTTAGCACCGAGCTTTCTTTATCAGGAAATGTTCCAAATTGTTGTTGTTGAGTACCATCAATTCGGTTCCAACCCATAGAGACTGTGTGGTTCAAACAGACTTTGTAGTCCAGCACATTAACCCACAGCACCACAGCAGATTCTGATTAGGTAGTACAAATGAATTTCCCAACACAAAGGTTTTCCCAACAATGTGTCTTATTGAATAATAGTAGTAGCTCCAGACTAGATCATTTTATACAATTCTTTTTTAAGAGTGGGAAGAGAAGAGTGAGGAATAGGAGGAAGATATGGAACGTGGGCTCAGTTGTCTCCATAAACAACTCCTCCTTTGCCTGAGACCAGAATTGAATGGTTCCTGGCTACCAGAGATTCCACAGAAGATCCAGATCAAAAGGGCAAAAATGCAGAATAGAATTTCCAATTCTCATCAACTCTAGATGTTCTGGAGCCATGGAGGGTGGAAAATTCCTGAAACTGTTTCCCTAAAATAATCTTTACATTTAAAACAAAAATATCTCCCAGAGTTATCTTAAAACCAAACAGTTGTTGTTGTTAGGTAGTCAGTTCCTACTCACAGCAACCTATGAACAACAGAACAAAACATTAGCCTAGCTAGGAGTTCTGTTAACAACATAGTGGTTATGAATCGGGCTGCAAACCACAAGGTCAGCAGTTCAAAACTACCAGCTGTTCCGTGGGAGAAAGATGAGACTTTCTGCTCCTGTAAAGATTTACAAGTTTTGGAAACCTTGTACAGGGTTGCTATGAGTCAGAACCGACTCCACAGCACATAATCACCACCACCAACAGCCTATCCTCAAATTTGTTCTGAAGACCAGTTTAGCTACCATTGTGTCAATTAATCTAATTGGGAATCGTCCTCTTTTTCAGTGATTCTCCACTTTACCAAGCATGATGTCATTCTCCAGTGACTGCTCTCTCCTGACAATATATCTGCAGTATGAGAGAGGAAGTCTCAGAATTCTCGCTTCTAAGCAGCATTGACTGCACTTCTTCCAAGACAGATTAGTTTGTTTCTCTGGAAGTCCATGTTTATTTTAATGTTCTCCCTAAGGCCAGAATCAAGTGCATTGCTCTTCTAAGGTCTTTCTTATTCATTTTCCAAGTTTCAAATGTGTATGTAGTTACTGAAAATACCATGGCTTGGGCCAAGCATGATTAATCTTCAAACTGATCTCTTTTCTAGTTAATACTTAAAGATATTTTTTGCAGTGTATTTGCTTCCATGAGTATTCATTGTAGATCCATGCAGTATGAAGTCTTTGACCACTTCAATCTTTCCTCTATTTTTAATGATGTTATTTACTGGTCCAGTTGTGAGGATATTTGTTTTATTTACATTGAAAAACAATCCATGGTGAAGTTTCTCCATTTTCAATGCAGAAATATTTTTATACTTACATATTCTACCTGTAATGCAGAGTTTTGTAAAGTAATAACTGCAATCAAAGATGATAATTATTCTGATAATAGTCAAGACTCTTAGAAATGGAATTATTATGTCCAATGACTAATGAGCAAACTTCTCATTCTGTTTCCCATGGACTTGACATATGTTGCGTAATAATTCCACATTAGAGAGAGGAAAAGGTACATGTACAGACATGGGCAAAGACACCATTGTATTCCAGGTTCTCATGTCATATAATGTATATCGATATTGACAACAAACTTTTTAGATTGTTGTTGTTGTTAGGTTCCATGGAGTCAGTACTGACCCATAGCGACATTGTGCACAGCAGAACAAAACACTGCCCGATCCTGGGCCAACCTCACTACTGTTGCCATGCTTGAGTCCATCGATGTTGCCACTTGGCCAATCCATCTCATTGGGGGTCTTCCTCTTTTTCTCTGACCCTCCACCTTACCAAACATGATATCCTTCTCCAGTAACTGTTTCTCCTAACAATATGTCTGAAGTATGAGAGACTAAGTTAGGGCATCCTGGCCTCCAAGGAGCACTCTGGCTGTACTTCTTCCCAAATAAATCTATAGATTCTTTTAGCAGTCCATGGCACTTTAAATATTCTCCCCCAACACCATAACTCAAAAGCATCGATTCTTCTACAGTCTTCATTATTCATTGTCCAGCTTTAGCACGCAAATGAGGTAATTGAAAATACCATGGCTTGGGTCAGGCGCACCTTAGTCCTCAAGCTGATACCTTTGCTCTTCAACACGTTAAAAAAAGTTCTTGTGCAGAAGATTTGCCTAATGAAATACGTCATTTGATTTCTTAACTGCTGCTTCTGTGAGTGTTGACAGTTGATGCAAGAAGAATGAAGTCCTTCACAACTTCAATCTTTTCTCCATTGATAAGAGTGTTGTTTACTGGTCCAGTGGTGAGGATTTTTGTATTCTTTACATTTAGATGCAATCCATACTGAATGAAGGCTGTGCTCTTTAATCTTCATCAGTAAATATTTAAGCCCTCTTCACTTTCAGCAAGCAAGGTTGTATCATCTGAAAATCGCAGGTTTTTAATGAGTTTTCCTCCAATCCTGATGCCACGTTTTTCTTCACATAACCCAGCTTCTCGGATTATTTGCTCAGCATGCAGGTTGAATAAGTATGGTGAAAGAATACAACTTTGTTGCACACCTTTCTTCATTTTAAAACATTCCGTGTTCCTATGTTGTGTTCGAACAACTGCCTCTTGGTCCAGGAACAGATTCCTCACGAGCCCAATTAAGTGTTCTGGAATACTCATACTTTGCAATATTGTCCAAAGCTTGTCATGATCCACACAATCAAAAGCCTTTGTGTAGTCAGTAAAGCATAGGTAAACATCTTTCTGGTATTCTCTGCTTTCAGCCAAGATCCATCAGACATCAGCAATGATACCCCTTGTTCCACGGCCTCTTCTGAATCTGGCTTGAACCTCTGGAAGTTCTCTGTCAATGTATAATTGTAGCCATTTCGTATTACCTTTAGCAAAACTTTACTCGCTTGGGATATCAAAGAGATTGTCCAATGATTTCCATGTTCCGTTGGGTCACCTCTCTTAGGAATGGGCACAAATATGGATCTCTTCCAATCAGTTGGTCAGATAGTTGTCTTCCAAATTTCTTTGCAGAGATAAATGAGTGCCTCTTGTGCCACCTCACTTTCTTGAAAGATTTCAATTTTTATTCCATCAATTACTGGTGCCTTGTTATTTGCCAATTCCTTCAATGCACCTCAGACTCCCTCCCTGAGTATCATTGGCTCTTGATCAAATGTTACCTCTTGAAATGGTTGCGCATTAACTATTTCCTTTTGGTACAGTAACTCTGTGAATTCCTTCCATCTTCTCTTGGTGCTTTCTGCATCATTCAATAATTTGTCCAGAGAATCTTTCAATAGAAAGTCAAGGCTTGAATTTTTTCTTCAGTTCCCCCAGCTGGAGAAATGCTGAGTGTGTTCTTCCTTTTTGGTTTTCTGATTCCAGATCTTTGCACATTTTGTTGTAGTATTTGGCTTTATCTTCTCAAGCTAATCTTTGAAATTTTCTGTTCAACTCTTGTACCTCTTCATTTCTTCCATTTGATTTAGCATCTCTATGCTGGAGAGCAAGTTTCAATATCTCTTCTGACATCCATTTTGAAGTTTTTCTTCTTTCTTGTCTAATCAATGACTTTTTGCTTTTTCATGTATGATGTTCTTGATGTCATCCCACAACTCTTCTAGTCTTCAGTCTTTACTGTTTAATATATCAAATCTGTTCTTCAGATGATCTCTAAATTCAGTTGGGATATATCCAAGGTCATATTTTGGCTCTCATGGACTTGTTTTCATTTTCTTCAGCTTCAATTTCAATTTGCATATTAGTAATTGATGGTCTGTTCCACAGTCTGTCCCTGGCCTTGTTTTGACTGATGATGTGGAGTTTTTCCTTCATGTATTTCTGCATATGTAGTCAATTTGATTTCTATGTATTCCATCTGGTGAGGTCCATGTGTATAGTTGTCTCTTATGCTATCTAAAGAAGGTATTTGAAATGAACAAATAATTGGTTTTGCAGAATTCTATCATGCATTCTCTAGCATCATTTCTATCACCATGGCCATATTTTCCAAGTACTGGTCCTTCCTCTTTGCTCCCAACCTTTGCATTCCAACATCTGGTAATGGTCAATACATGTTGATTGCATGTTTGATCAATTTAAGTTGGAAGAAGTTGGTAGAATTCTTCTATTTCATCCTCACTGGCTTTAGTGGTTGGTGTGTAAATTTGAATAACAGTGGTATTAACTGGGCTTCCCTGTAGGCACATGGATATTATCTTATCACAGACAGCGTTGTACCTCATGACTGATCTGGATATGTTCTTTTTGACAATGAACGCAACACCATTCCTCTTCAATTTATCATTCCTGGCATAGTAAACCATGTGGTCGTCAGATTCAAAATGGCCAATACCAGTCCAGTTCTGCTCACGAATGCCTAAGCTATCGATGTTTATGTGTTTCATTTCTTTTTTGACAACTTCCAATTTTCCTAGATTCATACTTCATACATTCCATGTTCTGATTTTCAATGGATGTGTACAGCTGTATCTCTTTTGAGCTGTGCCCCACCAGCAAATGAAGGTCCCGCAGGTTTTCTCCCACGGGCTTACTGCATTCACGTCATCATGGTCAACTCTACTTTCAGGTGGCAGCTCTTCCAAACTGAGTGCCTTCCAAACTGAGGGGCTCTTTTTCTGACACTATATCTGACAGTGTTAATCTGCTATACATCAGGTTTTCAGCGACTAAATATTCGGAAGTATTTTGTCACTCTTTCTTTCTAGTCCGTCTTCGTCTGGAAGCTCATCTGCAACCTGTCTACCATGGGTGACCCTGCCCCCACTTGTCTGTCAGTGTATTGTTCTGTGGTGACTTGTAAGTTGCTCTGATTCTGAAAGCTATGCCACTGGTATTTTAAATACCATCAGTGTTACACATGGTGGACAGGTTTCAGGTGAGCTTCCAGATGAAATTTTAGGTAGCTATATAAAATAAAATATAAAATAACCCATTTAATAAGGAAGATATTTATAATACTGCTCATGAGTCTATCACAAAGGAGGTTTTTTGTTTCGTATCTATGGAAAATATTTTCATCTATAAACTATAGCTGGAGAAACCTTACCTATCAGTTTCTCTTCTTTTCTCTTTGTTTTTTGATTAAATTAGAAAATATTAAGTCACAATTAATTATTCTGATAATGTTTAATTTTACCTGAACACTACGATACTGAAAAACAGTGAGGATTTTAAGGAAAATACTTTAATTTGTGTCCAGGAAATTGGCTTAAGTCAAATAATTACATTTCCCAAAATAACTTTGAAAAGACTCATGGATTCCTCCTTGTTTCCCCAGACCACACCAGACACGAACCCTCCAAATTCTCATTTCTTATCTCTGGTAGCGTAGTGGTTATGAATTGGGTTGTGAACCGCAAGGTTAGCAGTTTGAAACTACCAGCTGCTCCGCGGGAGAAAGATGGGGCTTTCCTCTCCCGTAAAGATTTACAACCTAGGAAACCCTGTTCAGGGTTGCTATGGGTCGGAACCAGCTCGACGGCATGTTAAGTGTTACTGTTAAGGTAACAAAAAATCTTATAAATAATTGACTAAATAGCTCGTCCACGCTGACCAATCAGAAGCAAAGTGCTATTAAGCAAACTTTGGTTAAGTTTCTTTGATTCCCCCAAGTGTCTGAACTTTAACCCACTTTGTCTAAGTCAACATTTTACCCCTTTTTAAGGATGTTTCCCAGAAAATAGGCTGCTTTCAATATAAAACATACTTACTTGCTATCCTGTGATGTCATCCTTTCATTATACTTCCTCAAGGTTTCATATAGACTTACTTACTCTTAGTCTCTTTAAATGAAAACATTTTTCCCTTAACTTTTTGAGTTATATGTTGGTCTAATGGTTGGAGTGTTCTTATTACAATAGAGCTATCCTATATTTGTTGGTCCTTTTTTCTTTTCTTTCTGAACAAAGCCTCTTCCTTTCAAAGTCTGCATTTATTTTTCTTTCATTTGAAAATCTTAGGAATCCCAGAAAATGCTTTTTTATATATAATAGGAGCTTTTGTGTTGCTGTGATTCTGGAAGCTATTCCACAGGTATTTTAAATCCCAGCAGGATCACCCACAGTGGACAGGTTTCAGCTGAACATCCAGAAAAAGACAGACTAGGAAGAAGGCGAGATGGACTACTTCCAAATATTTAATCACTGAAAACCTTATAAATGAATGGCGGTGGAACACTGTCGCCAGAATATTGAATATTGAAATGGGATGCAGAGTACTAGAATATTGTCAGATATATTGCCAGAAGATGAGACCCTCATATTAGAAAGTACTCAAAAATACAACTGGGGAAGAGCTGCCTCCTCAAAGTAGAGTTGACCGTGATGACAGTAATGAAGGAAAGCCCTCAGGACCTTCATTTGCTGATGGGGCACAACTCAAAATGAAGAGAAACAGCTGTAAGCATTAATTAATTATTGGAACATGGAATTTACTAAGTATGAATCTACGAAAATTGAAAAATTTTAAATATGAAATGGGTTGCATAAACATCAATATCTTAGACTTCAGTGAGCTGAAATGGACTGGCTTGTTCTATTTTGATTCTGGCAATCACATAGTTTACTATGCCACGAATGATAAATGGAAGAGGAATGACATCACATTCATTATCAAAAAGAACATATCAAAGAGCTGTCTTTATTTTGTTTTAATATTGGTTTTGAATTGAGTGAAAGTTTACAGGGCAGATCATCATTTTACATTCAACAAATCGTATACCTTGTTCAATTACAATGATCATAATCCCCTCCATGTACCATCAGTTAACAGTATTTCTTTCCATTCACTTTAGTTCAGGCATATATAATAACTTACACCACCAAAGGGCACATTCTGCAAGCCTGCTTCCTGGCTGCCAGCTGTCAGTCCCTCTCTTCCCATGAATTTAGAGTCCTCAGCAGCTCCCTCTCTCCATGTCCCCATCTCTGCCTCCATCTCTAGTGCTGCTGCTTCTCGGGATAAGGTCCTGCATTTTGCTTTTGCTCTTCTTTTCTGATGGTCCTAGAGGCCTTTGTTTCTGGGCTTATGATTAACTTGTTGTTAAGTGCCCTCGAGTTGACTCCGACCCATAGCGACCATGTATAGGGTTTTTGAGGAGCAGCTAGTGAGCTTGAACCGCCGACCTTGCAGTTCTAACAGTTTTATAGTCTGACGCATTAACCCTCAGTGCCACCCCAGGACTCCATAAGATTAACTACTCCCGATTTTTCTTACAAAACCTTTACAATTGTGACAGTCACAATTAGTCATGATAACAAGTGCTCACTAGTGAATAATAAGAATCTTATCCTCATCTCTTTTAGCCAGACTCATGTAGACAAGATGAACACTATTCAGTGGGGACTCTTTCTTCCCCCTCAAAGATCTGTCTTGAAGAACAACACTGTCTGTGAAAACATAATATCCATATGCCTATAGGGAAGACTTTGTAATACCACTATTATTCAAATTTATGTACCAACCACTAAACCCAATGTTGAGGAAATTGAAGAATTCTACCAACTTCTTCAGTCTGAAATTGATCAAATATGCAAACAATATGTATTGATAATTGCTGGTGATTGGAATGCAAAGGTTCTAAAAAAAAGAGGAAGGATCTGTCATTGGAAAATATGAACTACGTGACAGAAACAATACTGAAGATTCATGATAGATTTTTGCAAGACCAATGCCATGGACTGCCAAAAGAACCAATAGATCTGTTTTGGAAGAAGTGCAGCCAGAGTGCTCCTTGGAGGCCAGGATGGTTCAGCTTCGACTCTCCTACTTTGGACATATAGTCCAGAGGAAACAATCGTTGGAGAAGGATGTCATGCTGGGTAGGGTGGAGGGTCAGAGAAAAAGAGGAAGACCCCCAATGAGATGGATCGGCCAGGTGGCATCATTGATGGACTCGGGGGTGGCAGCGGTGGTGAGGTTGGCCCAGGATCGAACATTGTTTCGTTCTGCTGTGCATGGGGTCGCTATGAGTCGGTTCCGACTCGATGGCACCTGACAACAACAACATGGGTAAAATATTGAATGATATGTTGTTGTTGTTGTTGTCAGGTGCCATCCAGTAGAAACCAACCCATAGCGACCCCACGCACAGCAGAACGAAACAATGTCCAATCCTGGGCCAACCTCATTACTGCTGCCACACTTGACACCATTAATGATGCCACCTGGCTGATCCATCTTGTTGGGGGTCTTCCTTTTTTTTCTCTGACCTTACATTTTATCCACCATGACATCCTTCTCCAGCATAGAAAGCATCAAAAGAAAATGGGACTTTGGATCCAGAGAGGGAGCGGGACTGTGTGCTGAAGAATGGGGGTGGGGGGAGAGTGTAGGGGGTGGGTTTGTAGGGTATACCCTTTGGTCGATTGATGATGCATGGAGGGGATTGGAACCATGGCAATGAAATGATGTACAGTGGAATGAATGTAAAACTAAAGTTCTCCCATGTAAAATATCATATAATTCACAATAAAACATGGAAAAAAAAAAATGGAAGGAATGCACAGAGTCACTGTACCAAAAAGAAATGGTTGATATTCAACCATTTCAAGTGTTAGCTTATGATTGAAAGCCAATAATCCAGAAAAAAGTTCAAGATGTACTGAAGGCATTGGCAAAGAGCAATGAATCGGAAATTGATGGAATACAAATTGAAATCTTCCAACAAAGTGATGTGGCACTGGAGACACTCACTCATTTATGCCAAGAAATTTGGAAGACAACTACCTGGTGAACTGTCTGTAAGAGATCCATATTTGTGCCCATTCCAAGGAAAAGTGACCCAACAGAACGCAGAAATCATTAGACAATATCATTAATATTGCATGCAAGTAAAATATTCCTAAAGACAATACATAAACAGCTGTAACCATACACTGACAGAGATCTTCTAGAGGTTCAAGTAGGATTCAGACAAGGATGTGGAATGAGAGATATCACTGCTCATATTAGATGGATCTTGGCTGAAAGCAGAGAATACCAGAAAAATGTTACCTGTGCAAATGCTTTAGATTGTGTTATCATGACAAGCTATAGACAACATTGCAGAACTTGAGTATACCAGAACACTTAATTGTGCTCATGAAGAACCTGTACATAGACCAAGAGGCAGTTGTTGGAACAGAACAAGGGGACACCAAATGGTATAAAATTAGGAAAGGTGTCGCCAGAGTTATAGTCTTTCACTACATTTATTCAATCTATATGCTGAGCCAATACTTAGAGAATCTGGATTATATAAAGAAAAACATGGTATCAGAGTTGGAGGAAGACTCATTAACAACCTGCTGTACACAGATGATACATTCTTGCTTGCTGAAGTCAAAGAGAACTTAAAAGAGTTACTGATGAAGATCAAAGACCACAGCCTTCAGTCTGGGTTACACCTCAGTATACATAATACAAAAATCCTCACCAATGGACCAATAAACAACATCCATATAAATGGAGAAAAGATGGAAGTTGACAGACTTTTTTTTGCTAGAATCAACCATCAACACTCAAGAAAGCAACAGTCAAGAAATCAAACGACATATTGCTTTAGGCAAATCTGTTGCACAAGACCTCTTTAAAGTGTTGAAGAGCAAAGAGGTCGTTTGAGAACTAAGGTATGCCTGACACAAGCCATGGTACTTTCAATAACCTCATACACATGTGAAAGTTGGGCAGTGAATATGGAAGACTGTAGAAGATACGATGCATTTGATTTATGGTGTTGGAGGAGAATATTAAAAGTACCATAGACTGCCAAAAGAACAGACACATTTGTGTTAGAAGAAATATAGCTAGAATGCTCCTTGGAACTCAGAGTGGCCAGACTGTGTCTCATATTTTGGACATAGTACCAGGAGGGACTAATCCCCGGAGAAGGATATCATGATTGGTAAAGTGGAGGGTCAGAAATGGACGGGCACAATGGTCGCAACAATGGGTTCTAGTGTTGCAACATTTGTGAGGTGCTTGCAGGACTGGGAAGTGTTTCATTCTGTTGTGCATACGGTCGTTATGAGTCAGTAGTGACTTGATGTCACCTAACAACAATAAGTCAGTTCTGACTCATGTTGTTGTTGTTAGGTACCATCGAGTCAGTACTGACTCATAGTGACCTTATGCACAGCACAATGAAACACTGCCCGGTTCTAGGCCAACCTCACTATTGTTACCATGCTTGAACCCATGGCTGCAATATGTATATGATACAACCTTGCTTGCTGAAAGTGAAGAGGACTTAAAATAAGGATCCTGTATAGAGTTTCTGAGGAGTCTCTGGTGACTTTGAACCACTGACCTTGAAATTCAAACCAACCTTACAGTCTAGCGCTTATCCTACATCAGAACTCCTTCAGGGACTAGGTTTGTAATAATAATTTATTCATATCATAGAAACTACAGTCTAATGCCAGTGGAAGATAATAATAGTACATTCCAAATTAGCTCTAAGATAGGAATCACCTCTGGCCACCATCAGAGTGAGCTCTAAAAATTCCAACATAGCCAGAGTAAACCACAACTAAATCACATTGTTGTTGTGTGCTGTGGAGTCGGTTCTGACTCATAGCGACCCTGTACAGGATTTCCAAGGCTGTAAATCTTTATAGAAGTAGAAAAGCCTCATCTTTCTCCTGAGGAACAGCTGGGAGTTTCGAACTGTTGACTGTGAGATTAGCAGCCCGATTCATAATCACTACACTACCAAAGCTCCTTAGTCAAGAGGTAAACATTTATTTCACTCACAATTTTGATGAGAGGAAGAAAAAGTCAAATGGGGGTAAATAAAAAGGTTGTAGCCACTTGCTACTCTATTTACCTCAGATTACCAAAACTGACTTAAACTAAAGTGAGAAGCAGCTTACTTTTGAAAGATTATTCAGTTTTTTTGGCAAAAAGTTCAATGTTTTTGCTTACTAACTAGACCAAACATACTCATCCCTGAACAGAGATTATTTGTGTATTAACAATCAAAGGATTTTCCCTTAAATCAGAAAATCACAGAATTTGAACAAGTTTTCATTCAGGGAGGAGGAAATCGCAAGCTTCACTGAGTGGGGAATGATGTGAAAGATAAAGTTCTTTCACTAGCTGTAAATTCTTGTTAGATGCTGTGGAACTGGTTCTGAATTACAGTGACCCTTTACACAACAGAACAAAATCTGCCTGGTCCTACAGTGTTTCTTATGTGAATGTAAGCATTCCTTGTAAATTCATGAATGCAAGCAAACACACTCATGAGATAAAATTGATTTTCCTACTTTGTAATCATACAACATACAACAATAGTATCATTCAATAAAATAATTCTGTAAATAGGAAGTGCTTGGTTTGTGTTGATCAACTTATAACAGAATGGGTTATAAATTGGTCTGCTAACCACAAGGTCAGCTGTTCAAATCTACCAGTTAATCTGCAGGATAAAGAAGAGGCTTCTGTTCCCATAAAGATTTACAGATTTGGAAACCCTACACAGGGTTGCTAAGAGTCTGTATACACAATTCTGAGGAGACGAAGAAAAAGTCACGTGAGAGAAGGTAAAATGATGGTAACCATATACCACTAAACTGACGGCACACAACCACAACCACAACCACAACTACCGCCACCATGTTTTCTCTCCAAGAATAGTATTTTTACTTGCAACCAATGCATTTTGAAAGTCTCTTGGTGGTTAGTAGCTTTCTAAGGGAAAAGGTGTACAATTTTTAAAGACATTTCAGTAGATCTAATCTCTTCATCATGGAGTCCTGGGATGGCACTCTGGGATAATATGTTAGACTGCAAAGTCATTTGAACTGCAAGGTCGGTGGTTCAAAATCACCAGCCACTCCTTGGAAATCCTATACATGGTCGCGATGGGTCAGAACTGATTCAACGGCACTTGAAAACAACTCTAGATATCTTCCTCAAGAGTCCTGGTGGGGCGCTGTGGGTTAATGCATTAGACTGCAAAGTCAGTTTGAACCACAAGGTCAGCAGTTCAGTCTCAGCAGCCGCTCCTTGTGAACCCTATACAGGGTTGCTGTGGGTCAGAACTAACTCGATCATACTTAACAACATCAGCAGCAAGTCTCTTAATCTCTTCATTTTGTGCTTCTTTTCAGGAAAACAAGCTCACACCCAAACTGGAAAGTCAGAAACCTAACCAGGCTGTGCTCTACAGGAACTCACAGTGCCTACGGTTGATCTGATTCATAGTAAACACACTGAACTAATAGGGAAACATTTGTGTGATCAGATCCAATTTTTAGAGAATCATTGCTACATGTCTTAATCACATATGCTCTTTGTATCTCTCATGGGAAAGTTACATGTCATAGAACTTACAGGTTCCCATTATACATTCAAATTGGTTATGCTCCTTTTAGGCAGAGCCGGCAAAAGTTTCTCTTTTGAGAGAAACCATTATGTTTCCAGGGCTCTTTCAAGAGAAAGCAAGCAACTACCTATTTACAGAATTATTTTATCAAATGATATTATTATTGTATACCATTTGTGTCATACTGTTGAGACTGCTACCATTTCTGATATGTTATCAGGAAGGGCCGTCCTGAAAAACAGCGTGACACATAGGGTCACTATCAGAACTGACTTGATGATACCTAACAACAATAGTAGCACTACAAGTTTATTGCAAGCTCTAAACCATACATGAACAAATTATTTTATTGTTTTCTTCTGAAATATTCAAACTGCCATGCCCACCTTGCAGAACTCCAAACCCCTCAGCATTCAGCAGTCTGCTGCTCTGCAGTCACTGTGAAAAACTATTCAATGCATTCTTATTGAGACCTTTTTTCAGGTGAGACTTCTACTTGAGTAGTTGGCATATAGTAATAGAGAAGCCGAGCATGGAATTTACACTCCACATATTTATAACGTCTCTGGAGAAATAGAATATTGAAGCAACAATTAAAACAGTGTCAGGAACACTTGCTCTAGTAAAGAGGGAGTGGGTGGTTTGAAAATATTTAACCTGAGCCCTGAGCTAGGAGTGAGTGCTGGTCACTTAAAGGACGTTTGATTATGTGTGAAGGAGCCTGGGGGTATAGTGTTGGTATGCTAGTTACAAGATAAATGGTTCAAACCCACCCACCAGCCTCTGGTTAAAAGGAAGATGTTTGCTCTGGTAAAGACTTGCTGTCCCGAAAGCCCTAAGGAGCGACTGTACTCTGTCTTATCGAATCATTATCAGTGGGAACTCACTCAGTGGCAGTGGATTCAGTTCCTGTGGTTTGATTGTATGTGGCATGTACTAAAGGCCAGCTGTGGAGTTCCAAGCAGAGCCATCTAAGCAAGAGGACCCAAAGGCATTCATTAATAAGAGAATTGAGAAGAACATTAAAAATTTGGAAGACTTATACCAGGAGAAATGGAAAATGGTCCTAGGAAAGACAAATGAGAGGACCCCACACAAACTCTAGGGAGTGAACTGTTGAGTCCAAATATATAAGGGCTTCCTGGTGTAGCACTCTAGGATCAACAGGAGTGTGAACCACAAGATTGGCAGTTCAAACCCACCAGCTGCTTCTCAGAAACCCTAAACAGGGTTACTATGAGTCAGACCCAACTTGATAGCACTTAATATCAACAACAACAACAGCAATGCATAAGAGTATATTGTTGTTGTTATGTGCCGTGGACTCGGTTCTAATTCATAGCAACCCTGTACAGGGTTTCCGAGGCTGCAAATCTTTATGGGAGCAGAAAGCCTCACCTTTCTCCTGCAGAATAGCTGGAAGTTTCAAACTGCTGACCTTGCGGTTTGCAGCCTGATTCATAACCACTAAGCTACCAGGGCTCTGTAAGAGTATATTATGGGATCCCTAAGCAAGACTGTGGGATCTATAAGGATACTGAAGCAGCTATTGTACCGCAGCAATTACATGCTCTCATACTACCCAAAAGTTTAGTGCTGGGTGACTCTGAGATCAAAGAACTAGATGGTTCCTGGCTACCACTCCTAACTGCTCTGAAACGGATTACAGTAGAGGGTCCCCAGTAGAATGGGAGATAAGGTGGAATAAAACTCAGAATTATCTATGTATATTTAAAAGTACTGGTCAGACAGAAAGAGACTGGAGGAACCGAGACTATGGCCCTTAGTCACCTTCAGATCTGGCCCAATTTTCATCCAAGCAGTAGATAGGTACATAGGGGGTTGTTGTTGTCAGGTGCCATCGAGTCAGAACTGACTCATAGCGACCCCATGCACAGCAGAACGAAACAATGTTCGATCCTGGGCCAACCTCACTACCGCCGCCACACCTGAGTCCATCAATGATGCCACCTGGCTGATCCATCTCGTTGGGGGTCTTCCTCTTCTTCTCTGACCCTCCACCCTACCCAGCATGACATCCTTCTCCAACGATTGTTTCCTCCGGACAATATGTCCAAAGTAGGAGAGACGAAGCTTAGCCATCCTGGCCTCCAAGGAGCACTCTGGCTGCACTTCTTCCAAAACAGATCTATTGGTTCTTTTGGCAGTCCATGGCACTTTCAGTATTCTCCTCCAACACCACAACTCAAAGGCATCAATTCTTCTAAGTTCTTCCTTATTCACTGTCCAGCTTTCACATCCATATGAGGCTATTGAAAATACAATGGCCTGGGTCAGGCGCACCTTAGTCCTCAAGATGACATCTCTGCTCTTCAACACTTTAAAAAGTTCCTGTGCAGCAGATTTGCCCAGTGCAATACGTCGTCTGATCTCTTGACTGCTACTTCCGCGAGTGTTGATAGTTGATCCAAGAAGAATGAAGTCTTTGACAACTTCAATCTTTTCTCCATTGATAAGAATGTTGTTTATTGGTCCAGTGGTGAGGAGTTTTGTTTTCTTGACATAGGGGCTACAACAACACTTATGGGGTCTGCTCACTACAGAAGAGTCAACCCTTCAAGGCCAAAAGAGTGATGTTGACCTGACGACAAGGTGCACAGAAGTTGGGAGGGGGTGGAATGGGAACCGGAACCACAGAAAGGAAGTTGCTACATGGAGAAGACTGCAATCATTGAGACGAAACAAAGTGTGGGATTAACTGGAACTAAAACTGATGACCTGCTCCATAGACCTTCATTCAATTCACAACCAAAAGCTTCCAAAAGTAAGATTGGAGATTGGAACCCAACCAGGGGCTGAGGGAGAAAGACTTGGCTATCTGCTATGAGCCCAGAATTCACTAAGCTGCAATTTTTCTCAATCACCTACTCGCTATGAGTTGGAAATGACTCCATAGCACCTAACAACAGTAATAGGATCATATTTTGAGGTATATGGGTTTCTTGCTTATTTTAAGAAATTAATAATAACAGAAAGTTAATAATAATACACCCACTTTCCACTTATTGACACAGTTAAGTTCCAAGACTGGGTCATGTTTGCACGTTCGACAGTACAGTAAGAGTTAAGTGCAGGAGCCACCCCTCCCCATTATTTGCTGCTCCTTGGGCTCCCAGGGAAACTTCAGGCTCTCAGGGTGCATGTGGCTGAGAGGTTTACCCTTCCCCAGACTGTCTCTCCCTCCATCATGAGAAGAGGGGTGGGAGTAGGGGTTGGTCCAGGTTGTTAGGTGATGCACCATGCCTGCTGCTTCCCACCATCAGCCCTGGGAGGGGATCCCACGCATCCTCAGTCCACTCTGACCCCCCAGCCTCAGGCAGCCCCATTTTCTCTCCTTGGCTTCTTGCCTCCCTTAACTGACCTCCTGAGGATTTTCAGGCCCTCGCCAGGCTCTCTCTACCTACCTCAAAAACCTCTGTTTGTCTTGTAGGCATCCCACAGACTCTGAGGCTGGACTGAGAAGTTATTTATGGAGAAGCCCTGGAGAGGTAGTAGATTAAGCACTGGACTGCTAACTACAAGGTTGGTTGTTGCTGTTGTGAAGTGCCATCGAGTCGATTCTCCACCCATAGCAACCATGAATAAGGTTTCCAAGGAGCAGCTGGTGAGTTCGAACCACTGACCTTGCAGTTCAAACGACTTTGCATTCTGACTCATTAGCCCACAGCGACACACAGCATTTGTTGTTGTTTTTGTTAATTACTGTGGAGTCGGTTCTGACTCATAGTAACCCTGTACAGGGTTTCCGAGGCTATAAATCTTTATGGGAGCAGAAAGCCTCATCTTTCTCCCACGGAATAGCTGGTAGTTTCAAAGTGCTGACCTTGAGGTTAGCGGTCCGATTCGTAACCACTATGCTACCAAAGCTCCTTATACAGGGTTGGTACGGTAGTTCAAACTCATCAGTGCTCTTCTCCCAGTGAGAAACACTAGGGTGTCTGCTCCCATAAAGACTTAGAGTCTGGGGAATCCTATATAGGGTTGTTATAAGTCTGAACCAACTCAATGGCAGTAGGGCTTTTTTGGGTAAAAGACTACTGATGTTGCACATTTTTCCTTTATGTATTTGTCATCATTGAGTGAAAGTTCTCTTCAGTTTTCACTCATTTTCTAATTGGATTCTTTGGGGTCTTTTGTTTGTTTGCTTGTGATGCCAAAGATGCAGGCAGAGATGATGATGTGGAGAGATGGAGCGTCTGGGGACTTTGGACCCAGAGAGGGAGAGGGGCTGTGTGCTGACAACATGGGGTCAGGCTTACAGGGTATACCCTTTGGTTGATTGATGATGCATGGAGGGGATTGTAGCCATGACAATGAAACGATACAATAAGATGAATGTGAAACTAATGTTCTCCCATGTAAACTATCATATAATTCACAATAAAGCATTAAAAAAAAAGGGAGAAATACTGCATCAGACCATTATTGTAAAAGACTAAGAAAAAGAACCCATACTAAAAAGGAGGAAAAAAATTATTTTCTGGTTACCAGAATGTGGGGGGTACAGTGAGGGGAGGGAGGGGAAGGTGGAACACAGGGTAGGGAATAGACACAGGATAGTTTAGGTGCTGGGGAGGGGGGCAATACACAAGAAAGGTGAGGGAAATGGAAGAACAAGGCAGATGGGAGAACAGTTAGGCAGGTTTGTATGGGCTAAGAGGGACAGAGGTAAATAATGATGCATGCACAACCTTGGAACAACAGGGCTTTGGGATACAGGGATTGAGGCATGGTTTGAATGGGTCAAAGGGGGAAAATAATGTTAAGATGCTTGGCTGTCTTTTGAATCTTGGTTTCCCTTGTGAAACAGACACTTGAGGGGGAGAGAAAGGGATAGCCAGAAATATCACCATAGAAAGCTTGTAAGTCTGTCTTCTGCATATAACTGATTGGCATATTTTAAATGGGGCTACAACTTGTCCAGTGAAGGAGGCTTCCTGCGAAGCTTTTACATTGCGTAAGAACATACATGGAATCCTGAACCCCATCCAGAAGCTTCTGAGGTAGGAAATCTCCACTTGAAACGGCAAGCACACCTGCCTGTAGTGGCTAGAAGAACAGAAGATATTTCTTGAAAGAAAAACAGACAGGAAAAATGAAAAACAATTACGGCAGTCCAACTTACAAGAACAAACAAGTTGCTCACCCAGGAGACTTCGAGGCAAGTGGTTAGATCCCTTCAGGGCAAACCCCCTTCCAAGACTAAGACTCAATGGGAATATACAAGAAGACATGCGGTCTGAGTGGTGACCACATTTGTTGGTCACTGATAAGGGAAAGTGAGGGAAAAACAGCAATGAAGTTGTGAACTAAGTCCAACCACATTCAATAGACTGCTGTGAACCCAGGTGGAGACCTTATTGGCCACCAGTATGCCAAGACCTGGCGAATCCTGGGCCCAGATATAGTGACATAGCCAAAGAGGACTAGAGTGGAGAGTGAAGTATCCAGCTGATAAGAAGAGAGGGCATATGCATAAGAACACATGCACTTGCAGGCAACACCCACTTGTCCTGGCTTCAATGGCACTATGATCAGATCTCAACTAGAAGAAGAAAGAAGAGGAAAAAAAGAGTAATCTGATACAATTTAATGAACTTAACCTACACCTCTGGATGCAGTAGCTCAAAAGATGTACTAATCTTTATAGCAAGGATCTTTCCCAACCCCTCGCTACACAAGGTAGACAGGGATGGGCAATTAGGACATTGGCTACCCAAAATGGGAGGAGGCTACAAAGGTAAGAAGTGACTGGCTTACAAGCTTTCAAGAGGGAGCTTAGATACAGAGAAGGCAGAGGAAGGTAGAAAATCCACTGAGTAGTAACCAATCTTTCCGGGTGGGGCTGATGAAAGGAGATGGGGATAGGACTCTTGCAGTACAGTAAAGAATGATTGTTATCAGAACCGACTATGAGGGTTGGAAATGTAAAGGTAGAGTATTTGTAGCAAAAGGAGGGGAGTAGTTGACTTTGCAGTCCAGGAGCAGAGGTCCCTGAGACCATCAAGGAAGAAGAGTGGCATGTGGGACCCTATCCAGAGAAGCAGTGACGCCAGAGATGGAGGCAAAGACAATGATGTGGAAAGATGGAATGGCTAGGGACTCTAGACCCAGGGAGGGAGAGGGGCTGTGTGCTGATGACCGAGGGGCAAGTTTGCGGGGTAAACCTTTTGGTTGTTTGATTATGCATGGAGGGTATTGTAATCATGACAATGAAACCATATACAATAAGATGAATGTAAAGCTAATGTTCTCCCATGTAAACTATCACATAATTCACAATAAAAACTTTAAAAAAAAAAAAAAAAAGAAGAAATTTAAGACAATATTTTACATAACCCACAGTATTGAAAATATTATTGTTTCAATATGTAATAAATATAAATATTTGTTATGGGTTATTTTACATTTTAAAAAAAGTGAAACATATTTATAACTCCAGTGAAACCAAGGTAGACAGTCTATGAAATTGACTGACACAAAGCTTCCACAGTGAGCTCAAACATGAAACATAGGATCAGTTTGAGGTCGGTACAGGACTGGGCAATGTTTCCTTTCATTCTACCTCTGATTTCCGTGGGAAGGATCTGATTCAAGGGCAACTAGAAACAGCGATTGAAAAATACATTTTTGTTGTTAGAATTTTGTGTATTTCTTTTGTGTCCTATAACTTTGCTGAGGACACTTATTAGTTCTGTCAGGTTTGTGTGTGTGGTTTGGTGGAATCCTTGTGAATTCCTACATAGACTATCATGCTATTTACAAACATGGACACATTAATTTTTTCCTTTTCAATCTGTTGGCCTTCCATATTCTTTGAATCACAATATTGGCTAGAACTTCTAGCATTTTGTTGTGTAAGAATGTTAACAGTGGGCATGAATGCTGTGTTCTTGATCCTAGTGGGAAAAAATGCTCAGTAGTTCATAGTCAGTATGATGTTAGCTGTAATATTTTATAGATTATCATCACCAGCTTGAGGTAATTCAGCTCTAATTGCATTTTCCTCAGAGTTATTATCATGATTAAGTGTTAACTTCTGTCAAAAGATTTTTTTCTGCATTGATTGAGACGATCATTTCATTTTCCTTTTTTTATTATATTAATATGGTAGACATAGTTTGATATTGTAATACTGAACCAGCCTTGCATCCTTAGAATAAACTATACGTGGTCATGGTAAAAAATTATTTTTAATATATTTCTGCATTGTATTTGCTAAGAATTTAACATCTATATTCATAAGAGACATTTTTTGGCAGTTTTGACTCTTTCTGTTTTATACTTGCTATTCCTGGTTTTGGCATGAGGCTAATACTAATAAAATAAATGTTAAAATATATGTAAGACTGGTGTGAATTTTCTATGTTTGGTGAAATTGGCTAGGGAAACCATCTAACACCTGGTTAGTTCTATTTTAAGAGTTTATTGAGTATAAATTCAATATCCTTAATAATTATATGGCTATTAAAGTTATATATTATATATTGGGTGAGTTTTGGTAGGTTTTTTTTTTTTTTAAGTTTTACTATATTTTATGTAAAATAAAGTGTAAAGTTAGTCAGAGTATTACCTTCCTTGGTTTAGTTTTCAATGTCTGCAGGCTCTGTGATGATATCCCCTATTTTATGTCTGATATTGGCGATATATAGTTTCTCTCTTGATTCCTTGTCTCTGTTAATTAAGCTTTCATAATAGAACTTATCTTTGTTTTACTGATGTCTTAAACTATTTTTGTTTTTTTGTTTTTTTTCCTGTTTTCAAACTCTTATGTTCATTAGTTTCCTCCTTCTACTTGCTTTAAGTTTATCTTTATCTCATTTTTGCTCAAGTTCTTTAGGTGAACTAGATTATTGATTTGAAGTTTCATCTATTTTCCAATGTATACATTGTTATTGTTGTAAAGTGCTGTCAAGTTGGTTCTGACTCAGTGACCCTGTATAGGGCTTCCGAGGAACAGCTGGTGAGCTTGATCCATAGACCTTGTGATTCAAACCGACATTGCAGTCCAGCGCTTTCACCCACAGTGCCACTATAAACTCACTTCTCACCACTGCTTTAGCTATGTCAACACACTTTTTGATATATTGTATTTTTTTTTTCTGCTTTCGTTCAGTGTAGATTTTCATTTCTCTTGCGACTGTTTCTTTAATCCCTGGACTAGTTACAACTGTCTTGTTTCCAAGTGTTTAGAAATTGTTCTTTATCTTTCCTTTGCTTATTTCTACTTCATTTCATCGTGGTCTGATAGGACACCCTGTATGATCTCACTGTATTCAAATTTCTTGGATTTTTTATTTTATGTTGTTGTTGTTAAATGATGTCAAGTTAGTTCCAACTCATAGTGACTCTGGATAGAGTTTCCAAGGAATGGATGGTGGGTTTAAATGAACAGCCTTGTAGTTAGCAGTTCGGTGCTTATCCTACAGCAGAAGACCAGGACTCCTTGTTGTTAAGTGCCATCTAGTCAGTTCCAACTCATATCAACTCCTTATAGGGTTCCCGAGGAATGGTTGGTGGATTTGAAGCACCAACCTTGGGGTTTAGCAGTCCAGTTGAGTGCTTATCCTACAGTGCCACACCAGGACTCGAGGATAGTGTTTATCTTGGCGTATGTTCTATGGGAGTCCTGGTGTGGTGTTACAGGATAAGCGCTGGACTACTAATCACAAGGTTGGTAGTTAAAACCCACAAGCTGCTTCTTTTGAAACCCTATACAGGGTCTCTGTGAGTTGGAAGTGGCTGCATAGAGTATTGTAGAAATGTCCATTGGAACCTGTTTGTAGATGGTGCTGTTGTATACATGTACAAGTGCATACTAGAAGATTCCTTGTCTAGCTCTTCTATCAACTGTTGAGTAATGAACTGTCCTGAAACTGTGAATCTTTCCATTTGCCCCTTAAGTTCTACCAGTTTTTTTCTTCATACATTTTTCAGCTTTTGAAATTTGGTGCATAGAAAGTTAGGATTACGTTGTCTTCTTTGGAGTGATGTTTTATCATTATCAACGATCTCTCTCTATCTCTTAGGAGTTCTTTTTCTGCTGTGAACATTTCTTTGGTGGTGATGGTGTGCCATGGAGGTGGTTCTGATTCATAGTGACCCTGGGTGGGATTCCCAAGGCTGTAACTCTTTACGGGAGCAGAAGGTTACGTTAGCTGATAGTAATTTAGTCAGTCTTGCTTTACCATAATTCATATTGTCCTTCCTTTTATTTTCTCTCTGCAAATACTGTTATATGTGATGTGAATTTCTTATAAATAGTGTAACAGGGCTTGAGATTAAGTGGAAATTTTTCTTTATCTTTTCATTCCATTTTTCCATGAACTTTTAAAAGTTCCCTGGCAATACAATTCAGGTTGTGTTGTTTAATTGAATACTCTGATCTCTGTCTTTGACATATTTGGATAATTTACATTTAATATAATAGCATATTGCATTGGGGAAATCTGCTGCACAGGAACTTTTTAAAGTGTTGAAGAGCAGAGATGTCAGCTTGAGGACTAAGGTGCGCCTGACCCAGGCCATGGTGTTTTCAATGGCCTCATATGGATGCGAAAGCTGGACAGTGAATAAGGAAGAACTTAGAAGAATTGATGCCTTTGAGTTGTGGTGTTGGAGGAGAATACTGAAAGTGCCATGGACTGCCAAAAGAACCAATAGATCTGTTTTGGAAGAAGTGCAACCAGAGTGCTCCTTGGAGACCAGGATGGCTAAGCTTCGTCTCTCCTACTTTGGACATATTGTCTGGAGGAAACAGTCGCTGGAGAAGGATGTCATGCTGGGTAAGGTGGAGGGTCAGAGCAAAAGAGGAAGACCCCTAACGAGATGGATCAGACAGGTGGCATCATTGATGGCATCAAGTGTGGCAGTGGTAGTGAGGTTGGCCCAGGATCGGACATTGTTTCGTTCTTCTGTGCATGGGGTCGCTATGAGTCGGTTCTGACTAGATGGCACCTAACAACAACAACATAATGAGTGATGCTGTCATTTAAGTCTGACATTGTTATTTTCCAATATAGTCTTATTTATTTTGTTGTTGTTGATAATATGCACCAATTCAACTGTTTCTACATGTACATGTGACATTAATTACATCTTTAAGTTGTGTAGTAACCATTCTCATCTTTTCTGAGTTGTTCTTCCTCCATTAACATAAACTCACAGATCTCTAAGGTGCCTGCCTATTCTGTTGAATTGCTGTTGTCAATTTGATACCAAATAGATATTTTTTAAATGAGCATAATGTTCAAGGCCGACGTCTTCAACACTAAAGTTGAACTATTGGTTGATTTTAAGAAGACTTCAAAGGTGATATTTTATTATTTCTTTTCTGTTCACACTTTCCCCTCTTCTGTTTTGTTTTTACTGACTCTTATGAGTTACGTGAAAATTTATAATATTCTATTTTAATGTGTCTATAATTTTTACAATGCATTTATTATACATCTTTTTTAGTAGCTGCTCTAAGAATTATATTATATATACATAATTTATCAGAGTCTGCTAGTGTTGGTTTGATCTGCTGACCTTGTGGTTCTCAGTCCAGCATTGATCCTGCAGTGCCATACCAGGTACCACCTCCATTCATTGTATAGTTTCCTCTACATAAATTTAGAACTCACCAGTTAATCATAAATAATTTCCAAAACTTGGAAGAAGATGAAAAGTTTATTGAATTGAATTCATTTTTTTCTAAGTATGTTATTTCTTCCTTTCTTATGTTTCATGTTTCTTCTTTTATTGTTTCCTTTTTATTTAGAGAACTTCATTTAGTCCTTCTTTTAAAACAGGATTATTGGCAACAAATTCTCTTAGTTTTCTTGTGTCTGAGGATATCTTTATTTCTTCTTCATTCCTGATGGATATTCATGCTAGGTATAATATTCTTAAATGGTTGTGTGTGTGTGTGTGTGTTTTTTGTTTTTTGTTTTTTATCTGAAAAATATTGTTTTATTTCTTTCTGACATACGTAGTTTCTGATAAAAAATCCACTATCATTCAAATAGTTGTTCCCCCATAGATAAAATATTCATTTTCTCCATCTGATTTCAGTTTATTTTTTCTTTGTTTTTAGTTTTAGAATATTAATTATGATTCATGTTGGCATAGAGTTTTCAGATTTGTCCTGTTTGTGGTTCACTCAGCTTCACTAATCTTTCCATATTTTGAGTAATTTTTCAGCTTTGCCTACTTTCTCCTCATTTTCTAGAATTCGAATTGAGCAAATAATAGATTTTTTGTTACAGTGGCTCTGTCTATTCTGTGTTTTTGTGCTTTTTCCCTCTTTTGTTCAGACTGGGTAATTTCTCTTATACTATTCTCCGATTTACTGATATTTTCTCTGTCTTTTCATTCTGTAATTAAGCATATGCGCTGAGCTTTTGAGCTTAGTTACTGTAGCTTTCAGCTCTAAAATGTTCTGGTCTTTCTTTACATTTTGTCTTCATTGGGACTTTCCCTTCTTCACAGAGACATTGTAAATTTTAATTTGTTTCAAGCATGCTCCTACACATGTACATTGAATCATTTTTATTATGGCTGCTTTGAAATCTGTTAGATAATTTAACATTTCTATGATCTCAGTGTTGACATTTATTAATGGTTTTTGTTTATACATCTTGGTTCTTAGTAGAATAAGAGATTATAAAATGTATGAATTCAGGTTCCCCAAACCATCTTCTGGTTCTTTTGAACCAAACCCAATGGGGAAGAGGAGAGATATTTTGTTTCTGTGGGGGTTAAGTTCCCAAATACCTTACTTTTATCCAACGATACTGTGGGAAGGGCCCTTGCTGCCCATTGAAGGTGACTGTTGGATGCTTTCTTAGAGCCTCCTGAGGGTGGAAGTCTTGGCTGCTCACTCGGACTTTTCTGCCATTAGAGTAGTTAATGTCTCTAGATTTGTCCTGCTATGCTGCTCTGGTTGTGCTTTTTGTTCTTTGATTAAAGACACATAAAGTTTTTCATGGAGAATTTTTTCTTTTTTTTGTCTACACTTGTTGGCATCTTCAGTTTACCTGTTTCTTTGGCTCCAAGTCTGGATAGTGAAGCAAAAAAAAGAAAAAAAACACCTCGAGGAACTCAGCACTGTGAAGTTCCCTAAATGCTGAAGTTTCTAGGCTATCTACCCATCTCTCTCCAACTCTCAGGGTCTTCTTATATTTCTTTTATATCTAATTCTGAGAGGTTTTCATTGCATTTAATGAGATAAGTAGGAAAAAGCACAACTACTTTATTTTCCCTTTAGCAGAAATCCTCCAGGCCAAACTCTGAAACTGCAAAATAGTGCAAATATTCTGAAAGACATAAACGTCAGTGATAGTCAAAGAGGAAAGAGAAAACTTTGTTATATAAAAAAGGCTTTCAAAGCACTTTCAAATGTCAGAGTGACTACCAAAGTTCCAATTAGGGACGCTGTAGCTATTAAGGCATTCCAAAATGACAATTGTGGAATTCACCCAAGGAGAAGGATGCTTGCATAACGGATTTCCAGTGTTTATGAAACTCCTCTGTTTTGTAAAGTACAGGCTGATCAAAATGTACCAGCAGCAGAAAAACAGCATGCACAGTGAATCAGTCATTGTTTTGTCAGGAACAGAATTGCTCAAGGTGTTCCAAGCAGGAAGGGATTAAATAGATGGAAGTAGTTACTTATGGAACCATTAAAAGGTGTGAGGAATTAAATCTCAGTGAAAGCACTGCTAGTTTTAGGCCTCAAAAGGCAATAGGAATTTTGAGAGACAGCCCCCAATGGTCTCAACATCCTGCTGCACTCAATGGGTGATTAGCAGGAGAAATCCTGTAAGCCATTTGTGAAGCCTACTGTCTGCTGGCTACCCAAACTGCTTACCTGACAGCTGCTCTTGAAGAAATGTATGAGTTCCTGTTTCCTTTCCTTCTCACAAATCTTCCACAAGGCCCCTCTTGGCAGACTCTAAAACCAGAAATGCTTCAGGGGATTCTGGAAAATGTAGTTCTTATGTTTTCAGCCCCATTAATACAGAGGTGACCATAGACCATAGAAAATGTTGCCAACTGGCCAATTTATAGGCATACACAAATGGTACTAGAGTCTGGTGTCATATATGAGGGATGCGTTATAGGAATCCCTTGGAAACGCTTATAGGAGTGTTGCAAATCAATGGATCACTGAGTATGCCTAAAAAAGTGACTGTTGTCTATATAACCACATCACTTGCAACTGACCCTTGTCCATCTTATTCAGATCCCCAAAGCCACACAGAGGGCAGTAATAAAGTAATGCTGTGCAATTGGATACTTTCCAAGTAAAGGGAGTTGCATGCTATTCACTCTTGATCAGCTGAATCTATGCCCTCCCTAGATGTCTGCAGTGACTCTTTTCCATATTATTGTTTCTTTTTTGGGATGACTGCTCTTCAATTTGTTGAATTAACTATGAATTTAAGTGAAAAATATATGCATTTTCAAGAAAGTGGCAAGATTACCTATTTCCCTTCCTCTTGTATATATTTTCCTACCCAATGATCCAGTATCATGGCATTTTAATTAGTTCTATTATTTTGATGAACTTCCTGATTATTACCTGCTACTTGTCTCAGTTTGTCATGATGTGGTAGCATGCAAGTTGATGTCATGCTGGAGGTTACTCCACCTGCATTTCAAATATTAGCAGCGTTGCCCACTGTGGACAGGTTTCAGCAAATTTCCAGACTAAGACAGACAAGGAAGTCATCTTCTATTTTTAAAAGAAACTGACCAGTAACAACTTTATGAATGCCAACAAAAATAGTGTGTTATTTTGTGTTGGAAGTAAAGCTTCTCAAGAGAGAAGGCACTCAAGACACAACTGGAGAAGAGCTGCCACGTAAAGTAGGGTCGATCCTAATGATGTGGGTCTACTAAAGATTTCAGACTTCATTCACTAATTTGACACAATTCAAAATGAGAAGAAACAACTGCAAACATCCACACATAGTCAGAAAGTGCAATGTAGGAAGTATTAATCTAGAAAAGGTGGAACTAGTGAAAATTGAAATGGAACCCATAAAGATTACTATCCTAGGTATTAGTGAGCTGAAATGGAATGGTGCTGGCCATTTTGAATGAGACAATCATATGGTCTACTATAACAGAAATGACAAATTGAAGAGTTTATTGTGATGTGTTGTGGAGTTGGTTCTGATTCATAGCGACCCTGCATATGATTTCCAAGACTGTAAATATTTACAAAAGCAGAAAGCCTCATCTTTCTCACATGGAACAGCTGGTAGTTTTGAACTTCTGACCTTCAAGTTAACAGTCTAACTTGTAATCACTTTGCTACCAGAGCCCCTTAAATTAAAGAGGAATGGCATCAGATTCACTGTCAAAAGAGCATTTCAAGCTCAATCCTAAAGTGCAATCCTGTTGGTCATAGGAAAACATCCATGTGACTACAAGGAAGCCTAGTTAACGTGGTTACCATTCAGACTTACACAACTTCTGCTGTCTAAACTGGATCAAGCATGCCATCAAGATTTGATTGTAATTACTGGTGTTTGTAATGTGAGTCCTGGCATGGCACGGTAGGAACAGCACTTGACTACTAACACAAGGTCGGCAGTCCAGACCCACCACCTGCTCCTTAGAATCCCTATATAGTGTTGCTATGAGTCAGAACAGACTTGGTGACACTTAACAACAACAACATAATATGAAGTTGGAAACAAAGAAGGAGTTGTAGTTGGAAACTAGAGTCTTCATAAAAATGACACTGGGATCCATATGATAGTACTTTGCAAGGCCAAAGACTATTCATTATAAATATCTATTGTTGTTATTGTTGTTGTTGTGAGGAGCAGCTAGTCGATTTGAACAGCCAACCTTGTGGTTCAAACTGACTTTGTGGTCCAGTGCTTATACCACAGTGTCACACCAGGATTATTTTAAACATTTTGTTGTTGTTACATGTTATTGAGTCAGTCCTGATGCATAATAACCCTGTATAAGATTTCTGAGGAGCAGCTGGTGAGTTTGAACTGCCAAACTTGTGGTTCAAACCGACCTTGTGGTCCAGTGCTTACCCTATGGTAATACACCAGGATACCTTCAACAACATGGTCTGTGTGAATTGTTGTTGTTGTTAAGTGCCATCAAGTCAAACCCTTTATAGGGTTTCTAAGGAGCAGCTGGTGAGCTTGAACCACCAACTTTGCAATTCAAATGATTTTGCAGTCTGACACATTAGCCCACAGCCCCACACCAGGACTCTGTGTGTATAGTCACCGTTTATGTTGTTGAAGACTATACACATATACCTACTGGTGTGGTACTACAGGATAAGTACTGGACTACCAACCAATGGTTGGTAGTTCACACCCACCAGCTTCTCCTCAGAACCTCTATGCAGGGTTGCATGGGTCTGGAATGACTCAACGACACTTAACAACAACAACAACACACACATGGATTTTGCTGGATGTGAGCTACAAAAATCAAATTGACTGCATCTATGTGAAAAGATAATCAAGAAGTTCATTGTCATCAGGGAAAGCAAAGCCAGGGACTGAATGTGGAGCAAGCCATCAATTGCTCACATACAAATACAAGTGGAAGCTGAAAGCAATTTAAAAAGTCCATGAGAACCAAAATAAGATCTTGAGTATATACCACTGTATTTAGAGACCATCTCAAGATGAGACAACAGATTTCACACATTGAACACTAATGACTGAAGATTGGATGTGCTGTAGGATGACATCAAGGACATCACACATGAGGAAAGCAAGAGCTTATTAATGGACAGTAAAGGAAAAAAAAAGGTCAAAATAGATATCCGAAGTGACTCCTAAACCTGTTCTTAAATGTAGAGCAGCTAAAGCGAATGGAAGAAATGACAAAGTAATAGAACTGAGCAGGAGATTTCTAAGTGTGCCTTGAGAAGACAAAGTCAAATATTATAATGAAATGTCTGAAGACCTAGAGTTAGAAAACCAGAGAGAAGTATCTACTCAGCGTTTCTCAAGCTGAAAGAATTGAAGAAAAAATCAAGTCTCAAGCTGAAATATTGAAGGATTCTATGGGTAAAATACTTAGCAATTTAAAAAGTATCCAAAGAAGATGGAAGAAATATACAGTCACTGCACACAAAGAATTGGTCACTGTTCAACTATTTCAGAAAGTAGCATAGGGTATTAGAGGAAGAAATTCAAGCTTCGTTGAAAGCTTTGGCAAACAAGCAAGCCTCCAGGATATGATGGAACACCAACTGAGATGCTTCAACAAACAGATGAAATGCTAGAAACACTCACTCACTTATGGCCGACTAGTTGAAGGAAACCCATATCTGTGTCCATGCCGAAGAAGGTGACCTAGCAGAATGGGGAAATTATCTAACAATGTCATTAGTATCACACTCAAGTAAAATGTTGCTGAAGGTAATTAAAAAACAATGCAGAAATTCATTGACAGGGAACTTTCAGAAATTCAAATCAAATTCAGAAGATGACAAGGGATGTCTTTACTGATATCAGTTGGGTCTTGGCTAAAAGCAGAGAATGCCATCAAGATGTTTCCCCGTGTTTTAGACTAGGCAAAGGCATTCAACTGTGTGGATCATAACAAATTATGTATAGCTTTATAAAGAATGAGAATTCCAGAACACTTAATGGTGCTCATTCAGAACCTGTACATACACCATGAGGCAGTTGTTCAAACAGATACTGTGTGAGCCAAAAAGAGTGTATGTTAGGGTTTTACCTTTTCACCATACTTATTCAATTTGCATGCTGAGCAAATACTCTAAAAATTGGACTGTATGAAGAAGAACATGTCATTAAGATTGGGGAAAGTTTCATTAACAACCTGTTAAATGCTAATAAGTGGAGAAAAAGACTAATAAGTTTTCAAAAGCTTTGTTTTGCTCAGATCAGTCATCAACACTCATGGAAGCAGCAGTCAACATATCAAATGATGTATTGCATTAGGCAAATGTGCCGCATAAGATCTTTTTAAATAATTCAAGAGCAGAGAAGTCAGTTTGAGGACTAAGATGTGTTTGATCCAAGCCATGGTATTTTTAATAGTCTCATATGCACTTGTAAGTTGGACAATGAATAAGAAGACCATAGAAGAATTATTGCATTTGAATTATGACATTGAAGGAAAATATTGGAAGTACTTGAAGACCATAAATATCTCATACCTCGGGTATAGATAGTATCAGGAAGGACCAGTCCTGGTGAAGGCCATCATGCTTGCTAAAGTGGAGGGTCAGCAAAACCCCCAATGAGATGGATTGGCACAGAGGCAGCAGAAATGGGCTTAAGTGTAGCAACAGTAGTGAGGTTGGTGCAGAAGCGGGTTGTGTTTCTCCCTGTTGTGCATAAGGTCACTATGAGTCAGTACTGACTTCAAAGCACCTAAGAAAACAACAACAAATGCTGATGGGCATCGCAGTGGTTCCCAACAGCAAGCACTGGACTGTGAACCTCACAATCAGCGGACCAGCTATTCTGTGGGAGAAACATGCACTTTCTGTTTCCATGCAATTCAAAGCCTCAGAAACACTAGACAGGGCCATTATGGTCCGAACCAATTCAACAGCACTTAACAACATATGCTGATGTTAACAGCCTTACTTGTTAACAGCGAGGGAAGCTTGAAGCACTTTCTGAAGACTATCAGTGTTCACCATAAATTACACCTCAACTTAAAGAAAACAAAATACTCACAACAGGACCAATAAATGACATCATGATTAAAGGAGAAAAGATCAAAATTGTCAATTTCATTGTACTTGGCAACAACACCAACACCCATGGAAACAATAGTCAAGAAATTAAATGACGTATTGCACTGGTAGTATCTGCTGCAAAAGACTTCTTTAGCATGTTGATGTCACTTTGACGCCTAGGGTATCCCTTTCCCAAGTCATAATATTTTCAATAACCTTGCTGTTGATGTTATTAAGTACCATTGAGCCGGTTCTGACTCATAGCAACCCTATAAAGGGCTTCCAAGGAGCAACTGGTGAGTTTGAACTACCAACATTGTGGTCCAAATCGACCTTGAAGTCCAGTGCTTTATCCCACAGTGCCACAGCTTGTAGAATTGCAAAACTCGACAATGAATAAGGAAGACTGAAGACAAATCGTTGCCTTTGGATTACGGTGTTGGTGAACAATATTTAACATAGTGTGGCACTGTAGGATCAGCACTGGGCTACTAACTACAAGGTTGGTGGTTTGCCTTATACAAAGTCACTATGAGTCAGAACTGACTCGATGGTGCTTTATAAAAACACAACAATGGACTAACTGAAGAACAGACAAATCTGTGTTCGAAAATGTATAGCAAAAATATTCCTTAGAAGCAAAGATAATGAGCCTTCATCTCAGGCACTTTGGACAGGTTGCCAAGATGGACCCGTCCCTGCATAAGGACATCATGCTTGGTAAAGTAGAAAACCCTTTGCTGTCAATTAATCCTGACTCATAGCGACCTATTTAGGAATTCTGAGGCTGTAACTCTATGGGAGCAGAAAGCCTCACCTTTCTCCTAGGGAGTGGCTTGTGGATTTGAACCGCTGACTTTGTGGTTAGCAGTCCAGTGGTTATCATACAGTGCCACCAGGGTTAAGATTCAGCAGAAACAAGTCAGACCCTCAATGAAATGGACTGATATCTGTGGCTGCAACAATGAATTCAAACAGAGCAATAATGTGAGGACAGTGCCGGTCCAAGCCATGGCCTGTTCTATTACGCATGAGGTTGCTATGAGTCACAATCGACTTAAGGGCACCTAACAACAATAACATGATGATCATGAAATCAGATATTAATACTTTCTGGGATAAATGTATAGTTTAGCCTGTCTTGAAAACCATTTTAGACTGTGGATTATTCTAGAAAGACAGCTGATTTGTGTGCTTCACATATCTTTTCCTCAGAATCAGGGTGCTCAAGGTCAAATAACCCATTTGCTCTACTTTAACATGGATGACTGTGGAGATGAGCAGATTTGACATATTTAAATAAAACATCCTAATAGCATGTTCTGGCCTTGGGGGCCTCCGGCAGCCTACGTTGTATTTGTTAGTCACATGGCTTAATTACTCTCATAAATGAATTATACCAATTTGAATTTAAAACCATAAGTGTTACAGTTGAACTAGGGTCAAATTTAACTTTCTGTCAATTATGCAGATTACTTCAGCAATTATGTAAATTGTTAATACATTCTTAAGTGATGTTGAATTTTTCTTGAAAAAATATCCGTTCTATGCTGTTGGGCTCAAATACTAGCCGAGCATGGGTACTCTGAAAAACTGAAGCTTGGTTTCAAATATCTCTTTTGGGAGTTCCCTTCAGTGCCCATACTTACTATGGCACAGTTAAGTCTTGTAGGTACTATTGGATAGAAACTAGCCTATGTTTTCTACTCAACATTTTGCTTTTGTATTGTGAAGATACCTATTCTTTACTATAGTTGTTGTTGTTGTTGTTGTTGTTAAGTGCCGTCCAGTTGATTCTGACCCATAGCAACCCTGTATAGAGTTTCCGATGAGCAGCTGGTGAGCTTGAACCGCCGACCTTGCAGTTCAAACGGCTTTGCAGTCTGGCGCATTAACCCAGAGTGCCACACCAGAGCACATTTAATACATACTAAGTAGTACTTGTTGTTGTTGTTGTTAAGTGCCGTCGAGTCGGTTCCGACCCATAGCGACCCTGTATAGGGTTTCCGAGGGTGTAAATCTTTACGGGAGTAGAAAGCCTCATCTTTCTCCAGCGAAGCAGCTGGTAGTTTCGAACCTGCTGACCTTAAGGTTCGCAGCCCAATTTGTAACCACTACTCCACCAGAGCTTCCTATCTACTCTAGTAGACAGTGGAATATCAAGGGTTTGAGGAAATGGAGGGGAGGTCGGTGACAATAAAAGATAGATCTACTTTAGTGAGTTTTATTATTATTTTAAAGTTCTTTCCAGACAGTGCAGCATTATATTGCCCTCTCTTAGGATAAAGATGGAGTCCTGGTGTGGCACTGTAGGATAAGGACACAACCTAAAGGTCAGTTTGAACCATAAGACAGGCGGTTCAAACTCACCAGCTGCTCTTCAGAAATCCTATGCAGTGTCACTATGAGTTGGAACCAACTCAACGGCACTTAACAACAACAACAACAGGATAAAGATTGTTCACCACCCACCTGTCGTTAATATGTCCGTAGAATCTGACAGTATGATGGGTCTAACAGCTTCACTGATTCTCTCTCTTCTGTGTTCATCACAATTTTCACAGCTCTGCTCCTTTTCCTTTCATATCATGAGCTTAGACTGATCTGACTGGCATGGTTTACCTTAAGTCAAATCTACTCATCAAGCCAGGAAAAAGTGATTTTGTTTTTACGGAAGCAAATCAAAACGAACACAATTTGATAGAATTACATTAGTTTTGGTTTCTAGGTTATGGTAGGACTTCTGGTGTGGCGCTGTGAATCAGCACTGGACTGTGAAACACAAGGTCAGCAGTTCTAAACCCACCAGCTGCTCCTCAGAAGCCCTATACAGGATCACTCGGAGTCAAAACTGACTTGACTGCGCTTAACAATAAGGTTACAATAGGAAATAATCAGTTTTGGGCTGCTGAAATATCTTCAATGAATATATTTCCATTCTTCTCTTTAAAATGCTTTAAAGGCAACTTCTTATCTGTTCTTTTTGTTCTTGGATGTTTTTAATATGCATAAAATTTAAAAATACTCTTTAGTAATGTGAAGATATTCCCTGGGTGGTGCGTATAAGTAACACTCTTTTCCATTAATCAATAAGTTGTAGGTTCAAAGCTACTTCTGAAAAATTAGCCACCAAAACCACATGGAACACAGTTCTACTCTGACACATCTGGGCTCAACAGGAGTCAGAATTGACATGGTTGCACCCGGTAACTGAGAAGATGTGGGCTTAAAAATTGATGCTGTTTGGTGAGGTTATCCCACTCAGTCTACAACAGAAGAAAACCTCAGAAGTTTTAGGTGGTGGGGATGTTTTGTTTTTTGGGATGGCAGAGTGGTCAGTCAGCCAGGTTGTGGGAAGTCCTACAACATGCTCTGATGTCATGTAGTTCTCTGGTGACAGCACTGGTCCTCATGGTCTCTGTCTTCCTTGTAATTCAAGATCTTCCTCTTTATTGTTTTCCTTTTGTTACTTTCTGCTTGCTTCTGTTGACTGCTTCAAGAGAGTGGATTCGGAGAACCGCCATCCTGGGAAGAATCTTCAATCAAGGCATTCCTTGTCTGGATGAGTAGTCTTCGTTTAGGGTAAACCACACAACTTAGTAGGTGACTAAGGTCCATGGCAGTAGGCTGTGACCAGAAAGGCAGCTAACTTAATGGGCACAGACATATCATGAGGAAAAGGAGAAATGCAATATCTACTTCTGTGGTGTTATGAATTATCTAGTGTCTCTTCTAGCCATGGTCTGTAGCTCTCACCAACAATGTTTCTGCTCTGCTGGGTCTGGGTAAGAGAAGCTGGGAGAAGATCCTCATAGGATGACGTGATTCAACTGTGGTTGTAAGAACTCTCACATGGGTTTAAAATGAGCCATCTCAGAAGCAGGAGGGAGGCCCACACTACCATCCAAGAAGAAGAGCCAGGAGTAGAATATGTTCATTGGACCCTGAGACCCCTCTGCACTGAGCCTCCTCTACCCAGGAACAGAAAGTGGTGCCAGTGGAGGAGTAGCTGCAGAAACAGGAAGTAGAACACAAGCCAGAGCAGTGGATTCCCCAGCCCACCGAACAAGTGAAGCTGAGGGACTTTGGGCAGGGAGATGGCTGGTAGAGTGGGGTGCCTCCAGGCTGTTAACATGGGGAGCTACATTTGCTGACCCATGGAGCTAGTGCCGAGTACCTTAAAGCTGAGGCTTATGGTCAAGTGGGATGTACTATGGACATTTATCAGCAGCTGACTGGAAGCACTGTGCCCTGAGCATTTCTGACCCTGATTTTATAACCTGTTAACTACTGTTTCAAGAGGTAGCATATGATCAAGAGTCAATGAAACTGAAGGAGGAAGTCCAAGGTGCATTGAAGGATTTGTCAAAGTATAAGGCACTAGGAATTGATGGAATAAAAATTGAAATCTTTCAAGAAAGTGAGGCAGCAAAGGAAGCACACACTCATTTATGCTAAGAGATTTGGAAGACAGCTATCTGGCCAACTGATTGGAAGAGATCCGTATTTCTGCCCATTCCAAAGAGAGGTGACCCAACAGAATACAGACATCATCTGACAATCTCTTTGATATC
>NW_006408666.1:2557192-2561202 GCF_000296735.1 Chrysochloris asiatica | reverse complement strand
GCCAAGTGGCAGCATCAATGGACTTGAGTATGGCAACAGTAGTGAGGTTGACTCAGGATTGGTCAGTGTTTCATTTTGCTGTGCATAATGTTACTAGGAGTCAGTACCAACTCGATGGCACCTAACAACAACTTCAGTAATCATTTCTAGAACTGTAAGTGTGGTGTCAGAATTCTGTGTGGCCATTGCATTGAATTATTGGGCCCACTTGAATAGAGAGCACTGTGGAAGGAATGCTTGGTGCCATACATTTGTGGCAACTTTGTATGAATTAAGTACCCAATTGTTGCCCCTCTCTTTAGGACTATCTATGGCCCTGATATAAAGGAGTTCTGGTAGCATAGTGGTTACGAATCGGGCTGCAAACCTCAAGGTCAGCAGTTTGAAACTACCAGCTGTTCTGCAGGAGAAAGATGAGGCTTTCTGCTCCCATAAAGGTTTATAGCCTTTGAAAACTCTGTATAGGGTCGCTATGAGTTGGTTCCGACTCCACAATGCATAACCACTGCCACCACCATGGCCCTGATATTTGTCTCATAGATTTTCCCATGATATTTTTTTCCATTCTATGTATGTTTATTGGGATAGTTGACAAGCCTCAGAAATGAAATAACAAAGGGTACCTAGATTTTGAATGAGTTGCTCTTGTGTTATACAACTCAGCCAGTGCTTGAATCCAGTGGAGACATTCCAAAGTTCACCTGTGACTAATTGAAGCCCTAATAAAGGGAGCCCCTCTGCCCCTGGCCCTCTGGGTCCTGCACCTTGTGTAGATTAACATTTGAACAAGTGGTATGAAACGTGTGACATATCAAAAAGAGAGGTACCTGACACTGTGGAATCTGCATATTGATGAGGGGAATTAGAGTATTCAATGAATGCTAAATTATGGGTCTACCGAGGACTGCCTTTGTTAATATCTGTAAACTCCAGAGTATTGAACAAGAAGCACAGGTACAAGTAGATCTGGCAAACCTTCCTTTAAAAAAAAAAAAAATCTTTGTGATACAGAGGAAAGACTATAAAATATTAGATGAAAAGCCCCCTTTCAAAATGAGTTTGCTTTATGGTGACTTCCTTTTTGGCTTCTTTGCATACTTAGAAGTCATCAGCATCTTGAGAAGACAGCTTGTAGAAAGATATTGCTACTCTTCCAGTTCTGACACAAAGCTGCTGGACCGCTATTTGGACATATCTTATTGCCATCACCATAAGCATGTCTGTGAAGGCAAGCACAGCCAAACAAAGTCCCCCAATATTTTTTTTCTAATCCTACACCAACAATGGTTTGTGGGTACCTTCCACTGCCCCAGTTTCATGGCTACATATGACTGTAGACAGAAAGCTATTTCAAGCATTGAAAACAGCCTTATTACCCTGCCATTTTTGCACAGGGTTTTTTTTTTTTTTTTTTTTTTTCCTTTCCCCGTGACATTAGAGAGTCCGAAGTGACATACATTTTTTATAGCTTCATAAAGTCGTCTCCTGACCGGGTCACCCTTCTCATAACTAGGGAGCAGAATGCTTGAAAAAACCCATTCATCAACGTGAAAGGAGCCTCTGTCTGCAGGTTCCAATATGCACAGACTGGCAAGATCCAGCTCAGTGCAAATGCTAACTTACTCCTTTGCTAATGCCAAATGACCCACTCACTTCTATCAGCACACAGAGGAGGACAAGCAGGGCAAGGTGTCTGTCTGTATCTGCATAAATGCTCCTTCAGAAAAAGCCTCGGACCAGCCTTTCCTGCTAAATGTACTGCACACATTAAAAAATTAGCTTTATATTTATACCAATTAAATATTCAATTAAACAAAGATAAAATTATGGGGGGAAATTTGTTCTTGCCTAATGGACTATAGCCCATTTATTATTGTTTCATAGATACACCATTAAGATTCTGGTGAAAAACTGCAGGAATTGTTAACCTTATTTTTATTCTTTCTCGTTGCTTTGTTCAGACATTCAGACTTAGCTCCACCTGTTTTGGGATGATGAGTGAGTGACAGAAACTTCCTCCATCAAAGCAGAAGTCCATCCAATGTATCTTCTCCATGGAATTTAATGGTGTGATTCAGAAATATGCTCTGGGATTTAAGAGATACATGCTTGAAATGTATTTCAGTTTTGTTAAAACTAAGATCCTCTGATAAATGTAGGCAGGCCCCATATCAGGGAGATTAGAGCACCCCCACCCCCACCCCCCCCACACACACACTTTGCACATGACACATTGTACTTGTATACTACCTTTTGGTTTTAAAAACCTGAACTCAAATCTCAATTTTAATCACAAATGAATAAAAATCACCAGTTGCACTCTAGGAATGTGTTGTATTTGGAATTGCTCCTCCTGTGGTATTGAAAAAATATATGCATGTCTGTGCACACATATACCACACACAAAAACTCATATAAGCAAATGTGTGTATGTGTAATATAAAATATATAAAATGTTGTTATTAAGTGCCACCCAGTCAGTTCCGAGTCACAGCAGCCCTGTATAGGGTTTCCCAGGAGCAGCTAGTGAGTTTGCATTGCCAACCTTGCAGTTCAAATGACCTTGAGGTTGAAGGTTTAATAGATATATGTGTATTTCAGAACTTTTATGCAGAAGTAACCATAAAATCTTTTTATGGACACATACAGGAAGGAGCACCAAAAAGTTTGTGGCCAAATTACATTATCTTTAATTATATTTTTCTAGGAACTTTTTGGAGGTCCCTAATATACAAGCTTGGAGCCCTGGTGTGGTGCTGTGGGCTAATGCACCAGACTGCAAAGCAGTTTGAACTGCAAGGTCAGTGGTTCAAGCTCACCAGCTGCTCCTCAAAAACCCTATACAGGGTCGCTATAGGTCGGAATCGACTCGACGACACTTAACAACAACAACAACAATATATATATAAGCTTGGAGGTAACAGTCCAACAAAATTAGTATAAAGTTATTTGTGTTACATAAACAAAATCACACTAAGGCTGAAAACGTTTTAGCTTCTATCTTGTGTTTTCCAGAGATGGACATCAAAACCACATAAGTGTTGTGAGCCATCCCCTGACCATAGAGCACATATATGATGTGACTTTTCTCACCGCAAAACCAGACCAATGGCCATGCAGTCCATTCCAACTCATAGTACCCTATAAGATGGAGTAGGACTACCCGCTAGGGTCTCCAAGGCTGTAAGTCTTTATGGAAGCAGAGCGTTCCACAACTTTCTCCTCATGAGTAGCTTGTGGGATTGAACCTGTCGACAGATTTCTTCAGTATTTTCAATAGTTAATATAACATACAGCCCCTAAGGCTCACCGTCCCCTTCTTTCCCCAGTCCTGCTGTGATTTCTTCATTCAGAAAACCCTACAGCTCCAATGAAGTTGCCTAATTGTTTACTGCTAACAAACCTAACCATTTTAATTTGTTTTCAAATAATGTTAGTGTCTGTTTTTGTACCATTCATAGTTCTTTAATTTCTTCCTCCTTCTCTCCCTCCTGCTTTGTCTTTTTAATAATGTCCAGAAAAAATGGACTTTGAAGACCTTAGGGGAAAACTTGGATGTAAAATAGTGTTTATTCAGTTTAATGCAATGAAATGTAGGCCAATCAATAATCCTCTGATGATGTATTTTTAATAATTAAAAAAAAGAGGTAGCAATTCACTATTTCCCCATTTCTGTTTTCAAAGGCCATACTGTATTTGACATAAGAATTTGAGTGATGACAAAATCTTTCAGAAGGCAATAGCATGCAGATACATTCAGAACACTAAGTAAAGACAAATTTGCAAATCTGTTACATAAAACCTTTTTAAAGTGTTGAAGAGCAAAGATGTCAGTTTGAGGTCTAAGGTGGGCCTGGCCCAAACTATGGTGTTTTCAATAACCTCATAGGCATGCGAAATCTGGACAGTGTATAAGGAAGACCGTAGAAGAATTGATGCTTTTGAGTTATGGTGTTGGAGGAGAATACTGAAAGTACCATGGGCTGCCAAAAGAACCAATGGATCCATTT
>NW_006408666.1:2550435-2556587 GCF_000296735.1 Chrysochloris asiatica | reverse complement strand
GTTGTTGTCATTGTTAGGTTCCCTCGAGTCAGTTCCAACCCATAGCCATCCAATGTACAACAGAATGATACACCAGCTGGTGCTGCGCCATCCTCACTATTGAGGCTACACTTGAGCCCATTGTTGCTGCCACTTTGCCAATCCATCTCACTGGATGTCAGCCTCATTTTTGCTGTCTCTCCACTTTACCAAGCATGATGTCCTCTCCATGTCTGAAGCCTAAGAGTCAAAGTCTGGCCATCCTGCCTTCTAAGGAGCACTCTGATTGTACCTCTTCCAACAAAGATTTGTTGATTCTTCTGGCAGTCCATAGTACCTTTTTATATTTTTTCTATCACCATAATCAAATAAGATCATATAAATAAATAGAAGTTTTAAGGCTAATGAAATACTGAAGAAATAAAAAAATACTAGAATGGGGTGAGGGTAACACTCTTGTTTGCTACTTAGTAGCTAAATGGGACCAGAGAGGAGAAAAACCAGGACACTATGTTGAGAAAAAGAAGATATTAAAATATATTTTAGTAAATAACCAAGGGATTTGCAAGGAGCTCTGGTAGCGTAGTGGTTACGAATTGGGCTGCAAACCTTGAGGTCAGCGGTTCGAAACTACCAGCCGCTCTGTGGGAGAACGATGAGGCTTTCTGCTCCCGTAAAGATTTACACCCTCGGAAACCCTGTACAGGGTCGCTATGGGTCGGACCCGACTCGATGGCACTTAACAACAACAACAACTCTAATTCCTAATGCTGTTGTTGTTGAGTGCTATCAAGTTGGTTCCGACTCATAGCAATCCTGTATAGGGTTACTGAGGAGCAGCTGGTGAGCTTGAACCACCAACCTTGCTGTTCAAACCGACCTCACAATGCCTAATATTGATGATTTTTAACTGTTAATTCAGGGATTTGTCCTTGGCCTCTAAATTGAAAAGAAATTTATGGAAATACTTATGCCCCAGGATGTGGATGACAAGCAAACTTGTTCTAGAAGCAAACTTGTTCTAGATCTTTTTCTTTTGAATAAAACACTTTGAAGATAACTTTGTGATACTCAAGAAAAATTAAGACAATTTCAGATTGAGTTAGCAAATTCTATCCATCTGAAATCTATAAACAATTGGATTCAATAGCCAGTGTCTTAATTTCCTAGGGCTGACTTAACAAAATATCATAAATCTAGTAACTTGAAAGAACAGAAATATCTGTCCTCAGTGCTTTGGAGGCTATGTTGATTTCTTCAGAGGGCTTTGGGTGAGGACATGTTCTCTGTACCTCTCCAAGTTTCAGGTGACTCGGGCAATCTTCAGCTTTCTTTTATTGCTGTGGAAGACTTTTCTTCTTTCATCACATGGTATCTGTTTTCCCTTGTGTGTTATTCCATCTCCATGTTTGTTTACCCTTTTTACAGAACACTACTCAGAAGCAATTAGGATTACGGTTCATTATTCTTCAGTATGATCTCCTTTGAGTTGAAAATAAAGAAGGTCATATTCATGGGCTCAGGGGTTAGGATTTCAACACAAATTTTTGGAGGACACGATTCAATCTATAATAGGGTATGTATAAAATGAGTTAAAATGCTTATGGTTTTCACTTTGACTCAGTGTCCCTAAAGAAGCACTTATGCAAATTTAGATAGAGGAAACCCAAATGATAAAATGTCCAGCATTGATTCATACTTGATTACATTTACCTAGGAAAGCCCTTCCTTTTATGCCATATATTACACAGATTACAGAAACTTCAGTATGCATTCAGTTGGCATTTCAAAAGTAAAATAACGCAGATGAACATTCTCATCTTTATAACTTTCCAGTATTTTCATTTATAACTGAAGCTATCTGTGTATCATCTCCAATACCAACTCTTAATATTCTTTCTGATACCAAATGCTTTTATAGTTCTGCTGCTGATCTGAATGCCAGATTTGCCAAATCTGCCTAAGTTTCAACACCAGTTATGATTTTAGTGGTTGCCAGGAGCCATTCTCTTATGACTACAAGTATGAACTTCTGCCTTAAAGTTTGGGGTTTCTATAACCCATTTTGCTTCACTCATTTACTGGAATGAGCCACAGAATTCAGACAAGCAATGCCCTTATCATTAAAGTTTTACTTAAGGAGCACAGATCAGGATTAGTAGAAAGAAAAGAAGCATAGGGTAAGGTCTTGGAGGATTTCAAATTTGGAATTTCTGTGTCCCAAAGATACATTACCTTCTTTTATATCATTTAAGAGGCATGACGTTTGCCTTAGGTGTTGACACCATCTCTGGTCCACCATTCCCTTAGAGACTCCTTCTCTGTCTTCTCACAACATGCTGAGGAAATTCCTCCTTTATTTCTGAATGGTAATGCATTCCTTTCTAAAGAGTTTTTCATTGAGATTTTATTTAGACAGCTTGCTTGATTGAATAATTATCTATGTTTTTGAAGTCAATTTCCAACCTCCCTCCCCTCTCCAGAGGTCAGACAGGTGTTACATGATATGTCTTGCTGGTGTGGGCAGCCTCCAATCAGCTACCTCATTAGCATAATGTATGAGATGTAATCTGGAGCCACCATCTTCTACCTGCTACCTTCTTGAAAAGGGAAGACTCCAATTACTGTGAAAATTCCAAGGGTTTAGAGATTATCTCTAAGACAGCATAAGCAAAGAACAAATGTTATGGGTTACGTTAATTGTACACTCAGTAACCAATAGTAATAAACAATATCCAGGCCAAAAAGGTTTCACTAATCTGTTTCCTTCTTACGCCCTTTAATTAACTGTAAATCATTCCCTCTTAGGAATCTTTTATTTGGAAACAAATCTGACACCATCTTTGGTCCACCACACCCTTAGCTACCTCTTTTCTGTTCTGAGGAAACTTTGGCTTTATCTCTGAATTCTAACGAATTCCTTTTCATTTGCTTTCCTAGTGACTCTGGGAGTTCCTTCAATGCAAGGATTATCTTTATATCATAGCTTATGGTCTTTCTCCAAACAGGGAATACCTAGTAAAAGCAAAATGCCTAACATGTAGCTGGTGTTAAACAAATATTTCTGAAATTATTAGATAAATGGATCTAGCACAATCTGGGACACATCGTGGTCTCTTAGTACATGGTAAGTAGTAAGTTTCTCTCTTATTCTTACATTAATATTAGAAATAAATGGGGGGGGCATTGAAAAGTATAACCATGTACAACTTCAAACATCTTTGCCGAATAATTTAATTTAATTTAAATGATATAAAAGGTTCTTTATGAATTTTTTCTCAGTATGAATAGCACAAAATGCTCTAAAAATAGAATCCATATAAAGCATCTTTTATATATTAAATCTGCATTTGCTATAATCTCTAAAACTTGTAAGTTTAATGTCTGAAAGCACTATCATTACATTTATAAATACTTCTAATGTAAAACACAAAATTCTTTCTGTTTCTTACGTGTATTCATTTGATTTTGTTAATGACAGCATCAACTCCTTTTCTTGCTCAGGTTTTGCAGCTGGATTGAGCTCTGGTTATGCATCGCATTTGTTTAAGAGGATTGACTGGCACAGAAAGAGGTCAAGTGATTCACTCTGGGTCACGCAGGGTGTCAGCAACTCCACCAAGATTAGCATTTCTGCCTGGGGACAGGATGTTCTACCACAACCAGTCCCCAAGGCCACCATGCAGCTATTTATTTATAAGCTGTCCTTAGAGGAAATAGCAGGCAATTTAGCTATAGCTATTTGATGAAAGAAACTTAGATTTTATGATTTAAAAAATAATAACTGTGACTCTGATATTTACTGAGCAAAGAGAAGAAAAATATGCCACATTTGTTTCCAGGATTTAGGATTATTCTTATTGCTCCTTTGCCAAAAGCTGTTAATTTTTGTTTTTTGGCAAAGGCTTTGCAATATAAAGAAATGTCATGAGTTGAATATACCAAAGGAAGAAATGAAAGTATATTCCTTGCACAGACATCTAAAGACATATAAGAATGCCAAATATTTGGTTGTTTGAATCCTGGTGTAACTCCAACAACAATATAGATAAGCACTAGACTGTAAACCGTGAAGCTGGTAGTTCAAACCCACCAGCCACTCCTCTGAAACCTTGTACCAGGTTGCTACAAGTCAGAACTGAATCAATGCCACTGAACAACAACGAAAACAATGTATTTTGTTGTTGTTGTTAAGTGCCGTCGAGTCGATTCCGACCCAAAGCGACCCTGTACAGGGTTTCTGAGGCTGCAAATCTTTACTGGAGCAGAAAGCCTCATCTTTCTCCCGCTGAGCGCCTAGTAGTTGATCACAATTGTTAGTCCATTGTTGTAGTTACTGCATCAGTCCATCTCATTGACAATCTACCATTTTTTCACTGACCCTCTACTTTCCCAACCATGATGACTTTCTCCAAGAACTGTCCCTCCTACTAGCCTGCCTGAAGTACAAAAGCCTCACCCTTTTCACTTCTAAAAAAGAATTCTGGCTGTATATCTTCCAAGACAGATTGTTCATTCTTCCAACAGTCCATATTACATTCAACATTCTTTGTCAGCACCATACTGTGGAGGCATTCATTCTTCTACAATCTTCCTATTCATTGTTTAGCATTACCATGCATTGTGTCAGGTGCACCTTAGTCATCCAGGGAACATCCTTTCTTTTATTTTTTAAAGTTTTTATTGTGAATTGAGTGATAGTTTACATGGGGGAATATCAGCTTTACACTCATTCTATGGTATTTCATTTCATTGCGATGATTACAATCCCCTGTAAGCATCCTCATTCAACAGTATTATTTTCTATTCCCCTCTGTTTGTTTCTGTTTATTTTTTTTTGTTTTTGTTTTATGTGCACCAAAACACTCAGGAATCTACAATCATTCAAATAGCCAAAGGGTGCACTCTGCAAGCCCGGCCCCCAGCTTCCAGCACACAGCCCCTCTCTCTCCATGAATCCAGAGTTCGCAGCTGCTCTGTCTCTCCATGTCATCATCTCTGCCTCTATATCTGGTGTCGCCACTTCTCTGGGTGGGTCCCACACTCCGCCCTCTGCTTTTCTCCCTTGATGATCCCAGGGTCCTCCATTCCTGGACTGTAAGATCAGCCATCTTTGCTTTTTGAAAACTTTACGTAAATCTTTTGTAGCAGATTTGACCAGTGCACTACATCATTTGATTTCTTGACAGCTGCTTGTAGTAAAGTTCTAGGAAGCATGAAAAGAGATAAGGAAAACACAGTTTCACCTTCCTAATTACAACTACTTTTAGCACTTCTAAACTCTCTTACACGTACACACACAGGCAAAGAAAGGATCATAATGTGTAACTTTTTTAAACCTACTTTCTAATGGAATAATTTACCATCAATATCTTTTCATATCAATGTTTATCTGCCAAGATAAGCTAGCCTGTGTTATGACAACAACCAAAAACAAAATATTAGAGACATATGCTAACAAAGTCTATATCTGGTTTATGCTTGAAGACCTTAAATGTGGGAAGGGAGACTAAGCTCACTGCAGTGGTTCAAAGGCTTAAGGTTACACTAGATGGAAAGGAGTGAATACAAAGGACCATCCAATTATCAGGGAGGCAGGAAATAATGATCTTTCCAAGTACTTGGAGGTTGAAAGGTAGGAAGTCCTGCATTTATAGTATCAGGAGGGATTACTGTAAAGTACAGGCAATCCCTGAGTTAGGAACATAAAACTTAAGGACAACTCCTTATTGTTGTTGTTAGATGCTGTCAAGTTGATTCTAACTCACAGTGACCTTATGTGCAACAGAATGAAGCATGACTGGTCCTGTACCATCCTCACAATTGTTACATTTGAGCCCGATGCTTCTGCCATTGTGTCAGTGCATCTCATTGGGCATTTTTCCTCTTTTTCACTGACCCATCACTTTACCATATATGATGTTTTTGTCTAGGGACTGGTGCCTAGATAACATGTCCCTGATAACATAAGACAGTGTCTCACCATCCTGGCTTCTAAGGAGCATTCTGGCTGAACACTCAACAGATTTGCTGGTTCTTTTGGCAGTCCATGGTACTTTTAATATGTTCCTCCAACACCGTAATTCAAATGCATTAATTCTTCTACCATCTTCCTTATTCATTGTCCAATTTCACACGCGTATGAGGCATCTGAAAATACCACTGCTTGCATC
>NW_006408666.1:2541524-2542570 GCF_000296735.1 Chrysochloris asiatica | reverse complement strand
TTGCCCTTTCAGTGTAATGTCCATTTCTGATATTTTATTATTAATCATCTGGAACTCTTTTTGCAGGTTTTGAATTGCTTCCAATGCTGTATCTATCTTGTTTGATTGCTCCTGTAGCACCTTCCTGATTCTTCCATATTTTCCTCCACCCCTCCTGGAGCATTTGGATTTGTCTCCATATCATTCTTCTGAATTCCTTCTCAGGTAGATCCAAAGCCCGCTCTTCTTCTAATGGGAAGTCTATGTCTGCCTCCAGGTCATTTGCCTTGGTTACTCTTTTCTGTTTGGGGACATATGCTGGAGACTTTGTTTGTTATTATTGGACATTTTCAATAGCTAGATGAGATTTCAATGATTAAATGAATGTATGTTGCTGTGTTGTTAAGCTTACTGACTGTCTCCTGGTGGATGTGATCTGGAGATAAGCTTCCCTTTTCATGTGTAATGCATAGCAGCTGGTATTGGCTGTTGTCCAATGGTGGGATATTATGTGGTATGCTTTTAGCTTTGCTATATGGCCACAATTGCTGTCTCTTCTTGGGTAACATAGGAAGAGAAAGTTCCCACTCCCAGGAAAAAAGTGAGACAAAAACCACCACTCAAAACCAAAAATAATACCATACCATAGCTAACTGTTCAGTAGCCTTTGCAGTGCAAGTCAGTGTACATGCACAGTAGAAACCTCAGGTAGTGTGTGGGGTGTCCACTCACTCAGGCCCCTCCTCCAGTCACCACCATGGATGTGCACAGATAGATATTGAGAAATGAATGGAAGAAAGATTGTTCACTATTTTTATTTCTGAAGATTAGGTAAGTATCTACATATGCACAGCATAATTCTCAAAATACCTGCATCCTTGAATATATATATGTTGTTGTTGTTATGTGCCATCGAGTCGGTTCCGACCCATAGCGACCCTGCACAGGGTTTCCGAGGGTGCAAATCTTTACGGGAGTAGAATGCCTCATCTTTCTCCTGCGGAGCAGCTGGTAGTTTCGAACCGCTGACCTTAAGGTTCGCAGCCCGATTCGTAACCACTACGCTA
>NW_006408666.1:2538498-2541334 GCF_000296735.1 Chrysochloris asiatica | reverse complement strand
TAAGAAGCAGCCAAAGGAGTAGCTTGTAGGACCACTGAGGCTCACAGGAATTTCCTCCCAGTGCCATGTGGGAAAACTGTGGGTGCAATGTTTGACCTTTTTAGGTGTTCAATCCCACCCACCTGAAGGTGTCCAGGTTGGGCAAAGAGGGTGCAACAAGGGAGAGGAGGAAAGAAAAATGAAAAATCCATCACACCTCTTTTTCCAGATGCCCCTCCATGGTTTTAATGCTGTATTGCTGTATCAGCCTGGCTGTGTTCCTGCCCTCTGATCTCAATCCTGGCCAAGGGGCCTACAAGCAGCATCCTGATCAATTCAGAAATCACTGTGTATCCCCACCAAGTTCAGATTTCTCCACTGGTGGGCATGGGAAACTGATGCCCCTCACCTTATATTAGATCCAAAGCTCTGGAGCTGCTCCTGGAAAGCAACTTCTCTGGTTTTTTTGCACCTCCACAAAGAAGCCTCCTTCCCTGTCTCTGCTTCTCCCACCCCCAAACCAGAAGTGATCAATTGATCCATTTTATTTCTTGACTGATGCTTCCATGAGTGTTGTATGTGGATCCAAGGAAAACGAAAGGCAGCTTCAATATTTTCTCCATTTATCATATTACTTATTGGTTCAATTATTAGAATAATTTCTCTTTACATTGAGGTAAAATCCATAAAGAAAACTGTGGCCTTTGATTTTCATCAATGAGTGTTTTATGTCCTCTTCACTTACAGCAAGCAAGGTTCTATAATCTGCATATTGCAGGTTGTTAATGAGTCTTCCTGCAATCCTGATGCCACATTCTTCTTTATAAAATCCAGCTTCACAGATTAATTGCTCAGCATACAGAGTGAGTAATAATGGTGAAAAAATACCACCATAGCACACAACTTTCCTGATTTTCAGGCACTGAATATTCCCCTTTTTCTGTTCTAAGCACTGCTTCTTGGTCTATGCACAGGTTCTTCATGAGCACAATTAAGTGTTCTGGAATACTCATTCATCACAGTGTTATCCATAGTTTGTAATAATCTACACAGTCATTAGTCTTTGCATAGTTGATAAAGCCCAAATAAACATTTTTCTGATATTCTCTTCTTTTGGTCAAGAGCCATCTGACGTCAGCTATGATATCCCTAGTTCTTTGTCCTCTTCTGAATCCTTCTTGAGTTTTTAGAAATTTCTTAAATGTATTGTTATAACCATTTTGGATTATCGTCAATAATTTTATTTGTACATTATATTAATGATATTGTCTTAAGATTTCCACATTCCATTGGATCTACTGTTTTTGAAATGGGCACAAATTTGCATCTCTTCCACTTGGTTGGCCAGGTAGCTATCTTCCAAATTTCTTGGCATAGATGAGTGAGTGACTCTAGCACTGCGTCAGTTTGTTGAATGATTTCAGTTTGTATTCCATCAATTCCAGGAGCCTTGACTTTTGCCAATGCTTTCAACACAGCTTAGACTTCTTCCTTCAGTACCATAGAATTTTGATCATATGCTACTTGCCCTTTAATGTTACACAAATTTGCCCTCACTTTGAAATGACTAAAGCAGCCTCTACTTGGAAGGTATCTTTCATTACAATCACCTTCATTCTTTGCAAGTACAGCTTTTCAAACACTGAAAAAGTTACAAGCATTTTCTTATATTAAAATAAAGCAAGCTAAGAAGCGTATGCACCTGGTCTGAATTACCTAAAAACACAAAAAAGAATATTTTAGGAACATTTAGAAATAGAACTTGTTCCTAACCCAAGGATTGCTTGTATTCCATTTTACAATAACTTCTAAACCTGTCCTCTTAGCAGTGAAATTACTTTTCATATTTAAATGTTTGTGTACAGCCATAATTAGTTCTTAGGTTAAAACCCCACTGCCAGTTAGTGAGCTTCCACACATAGTAATGCTACAGGATAGAGGAGAACTGCCCCAATGGGTTTACAACAACAACAATGTTTCAGAATCTCATTGCTAAATCTTTCTCCAGCAGTGACTGATGGATTTGAACTGATGATTTTTCACTTAGCAACTGAGAACTTAGCCACAGAACCTCAGGGCTCCTTTTCCTTAGGTTAAATGTCCATGAATGAAATTAGTATATCTTTTGTTGTTGGTGCTAAGTGTCATCACATTGGTTCCGACCTATAGTATAAGGTTTCTGAGTAGCAGCTGGTACTTGAACTGCTGATTTTGAGGCTCAAACCTGTCTTTTCAGTTCAGAGCAATATCCCACAGCACCACACCAGGTCTTTTTATCTTTATATCTTTAAGAATACATACTTTAAGGTTTTTAAACATGTGTTATCTAAATACAACCCATGAAGTTATAGTACTGCAATGTAAGATAGGAAAGCACGCAGTAAAAGAGTGTAGTTTTATTCCTCATGCCCAACGGTAGAGAATGTTGTTGTTGTTAAGTGCTGACACGTTGGTTTCGACCCATAGCAACAATGTATGGGGCGACCAAAAGCAGCTTGTGAGCTTGAACTGCCTACTGCCGATCTGGCTGTTCAAATGGACTTTGCAGTTCAGTGAATTAACACACAGCATCACAACGATATAGAATAATTTTTGATTTTTTATAAATCTGATAGCATAAAACATCAAGTGATGATTACATTTTGAAAAATCACAATTTGTATTTGTATTATTTTTATATTTCCAGCCACGGGCACTTTCCTTATTTCACTGAGTCTTCCTAGCAGTCGTTCTGACGCCTATTTTTCCTTCCTTAATCCTGGGGTGGCGCTGTGGGCTAATGCGTCAGACTGCAAAGTCATTTGAACTGCAAGGTCAGTGGTTCAAGCTCACCAGCTGCTCCTTGGAAAGCCTATAC
>NW_006408666.1:2509422-2537458 GCF_000296735.1 Chrysochloris asiatica | reverse complement strand
TATCATATGATCAAGAGCCAATGGTACTGAAGCAAAAAGCCAAAAATCTTTCAACAATGTGAGAAGACACTGCAGGCACTCACTTATCTATGCCAAGAAATTTGGAAGCCAACTACTTGATGACCTGATTGGAAGAGCTCCATATTTATGTCATTTACAAAGAAGGGTGACCCAAGGGAATGAGGAGACTATCAGATAATTCAGATAATATCATTAATATCATATGTAACTAAACTTTTTTTTTTTTTTAATACAATATAGTTTAAAATGGCTGCAACATTTCATTGCCAGGTAAATGCCAGAGGTTCAAGTCGAATTCAGACAAGGAAGCAATATGAAGGATATCTTTGGTGATGTCAGTTGGATCTTGGCTGAAAGAATAGAACACCGGAAAGATGTTTACCTGTGCTTTATTAACTATGTAAAGTCTTTCAGCTGTGTGGGTCATGACACGCTATGGAACACATTATCAGAATATGAGTATTTCAGAAGAATTAGTTTTGTTCATGCAGAACTGGCATATAGGCCAAAAGACAGCTATTTGAACAGAACAAGGGGACACTGAATAGTTTAAAGTGTCAAAAAAAGTGTGTGGCAGAGTTGCATTCTTCACCATAGTTATTCAATCTGTATGTTGAACAAATAATCTAAGAGCTGGATTATTTGAAGAAGAATATGGCATCAGGATTAGAGTTAGACTCATTTTATACCCTGTGATATGCAGATGATACAACCTTGCTTGCTGAAAGTGAAGGGGACTTAAAATAGTTACTGGTGAAGATCAAAGACCACAGCATTCATTATGGATTGCATCTCAGTGTGAAGAAAGTGAAAATCCTCACAGTGGGGCGATAAATAACATGATAACTAGAGAAAGAATTGAAGTTGTAGGACTTCATTTTGCTTAGATATACCATCAACACTCAATGCAGAAACAAATCCAGGGGATATATTGCGTTAGACAAATCTGCTACACAAGACCTCTTTAAAGTGAACAAGTGCAAAATGTCTGAGGACTAAAGTGCGCCTGTCTCAAGCCAAGGTATTTTCAATAGGTTCACATGCACATACAATTTGGACAATAAATAAGGAAGAACATAGTAGAACAGTATTTCAACTATGGTGTGGGAGAAGGATATTCAAGTACCATGGGCTGCTGGAAGAACAAGCAAATCTGTGTTGGGAAAATGTACAACCAAAATGCTTTTGGAAGTTAGGATGTGGAGACTTCCCCACTCATATTTTGGACATATTTTCAGGAGGCACCAGTCCCAGGTATAGGAGGAATATCTACAACGAGATAGACTGGCACAGTGGGAACAGCAATAAGAATGACTGTGAAGTTGGTTCAGGATGGGGCAATGTTTAATACTGTTGTACATACAATCACTATGAGTCGGAATTGACTCAATAATAAGTAAAAACAAAAACAATAGGCGCTATATTCCCTGCAACATGATGAAGTTGGAAATATGATTGTCTCTCTACCTTTGAAAATCACCAAGAGGCTGTAACACTTGTAACAAATAAGACTGTAAATGCTTTTAAATGCTGTCTGAAATGATAATTTTTTTTTTTTTTAAATTGAACTATTGAGTAAACTGAAAGCCTAGATGGCGGCAAATATAACTAAGAAGATGACTGTTGTTGTTGTTAGGGGCCATCAAGTCGGAACCGACTCATAGCGACCCCATGCACAGAAAAATGAAACAATGTCCGATCCCGGGTCAACCTCACTACCACTGCCACATTTGACACCATCAATGATGCCACCTGGCTGATCCATCTCTTTGGGGGTCTTCCTCTTTTTCTCTGACCCTCCATCTTACCAAACATGATATCCTTCTCCAACGACTGTTCCCTCCTGACAATATGTCCAAAGTATGAGACACAAAGTTTGGCCATCTTGGCCTCTAAGGCTCTCTGGCTGCACTTCTTCCAAAACAGATCTATTGGTTCTTTTGGAAGTCCATGGCACTTTTAGTATTCTCCTTCAACACCACAATTCAAAGGCATCAATTCTTGTACGATCTTGCTTATTCACTGTTCAGCTTTCACATCCATATGAGGTTTCGCGTCCAGATAATACAACTATTGGAAAACCTATGCCCAGGAATCAAAGTTTATTAATGAATAGTTTCCCAAAATAATAAAAACTATTACTTGGGCCCATACAAAGTGACATGAATCAAAGACTTATACATAATTAAAGAGCACATTAAAAGGGCATTTGAAAACTTGAGCAGGAATTAAGTCCTGTCTTTCTTCTTGTTTGAAGGGGGAAATGAATTTGTCTATTCTGAACATTTCACCACTTGTCTGTCAGTTGTCATATTGTGGTGGCTTGTGTGTTGCTGTGATGCAAGAACTTATGCCATCTGTATTTAAAATATCAGCAGGATTGCCATGGTGGCGAAGTTTTGACAGAGCTTCCAGACTAAGACAAGGAAGGAGAGATGAACTACTTCTGATTGGTGACCAGGAAAGCCTAGTCCCTGGAGAAGGACAGCAAGGTTGGTAAAGTAGAGGATCAGTGTAAAAAGAGGCAGACCCTCAGCATGATGGATGGGCACAGTGGCAGCAGCCATGGGCTCAAGTGGATCAATAGCTGTGAGGATGGCACAGGACCAGACAGTGTTTCTATCTGTTATACGTTGGGTCGCTGTGAGTCGGAACCAACACGATGGCACCTGACAACAAGAACAACTCTGAAAATGTGTAACTACAGACCTATTGTTACTTGAAAGAGGCTAACATTAATTTCACTATCTCCAAGCTTCAAAGAATAACAAGGCAAAGGAATTAAAGTGATTCCCAACTGGTTTCTGCTTGGCACCCAACAGAGAAAAAAACATGTTGATTCTCTCTGGGGAAAAAGAGAAAACACTTTCAAATTAAAAGTCTCAAAATACCCATAGATGGAATTCAGTAAAATGCAGAAATGGTGGTTCTAAAAATAGTTTCCCAAGAAAATAAGGACTAAGCCACCACATATGACAGCAAAATAAGGCAACTTTGAAGGCAAGAGGACACTAGAAGGTTCAGCAGCATACTGCTTATCGGTAGAAAGAAAGGGGTTGAATTTTTTTGTTTTCTTTTCTTCTTGTATCCCCACACTACCCTGATGACTAGAGGTGTTGCCTGCCTCCATCCACGTACATTCCCAGGAAAGTTCTTGTTGTCTGGGTTGTCAAAGTCACATCAAAATGTGTGTGGGGGGAACAGCAGCACCAACTCTGGCAACTAGAATCAGGCGTGGCCTATTCCAGACGTGCACAGTTAGGGTCAGCCCTGGAGAAGAGGGACCTCTCACTCTCAGCACCCCTGTGGGATGGAAATACTCTGATACCCCAGCTGCTTTGGGTCTGCACAAACTACTTCCAGATTGGACCCAGAACATTCAACACCTAGTCCTACAGGAACTCCGTCTAGCATTGAGTGTTACTATCTCACGCTTTACCCACCCATTACATTAAAAATGTTTCACAACCCAAAGACTAGAAAACACATTTAAAAAAGAATAGGTCAGAAGACAGATTTCACGAAATGAATGGCAATTAGGAGCATAAACAGCTTTTCAATATTATCCATCTTTAAGAAATTACCAATGAAACCACAATGAGATATCTCTGTTGCTGTCATTTAGTGCTATCGAGTCAATTCTGATTCATAGTGACTCTGTATAGGGTTTACAAAGAGCAGCTGGTGAGTTTGAACTGCCAACCTTGCTGTTTATACCAACCCTGCAGTTGAGTGCCACGCTAGAACTCAGAGATATCTCTGCATACCTATTAAAATGGTTTAAAATTCACTAAACCTAAAATTACTCTATTTTTTTTAAAGCCATAGAAAAATAATTAGGTGGAAAGAAAAGATTTCTTGTGTCATAAATCATTATTTTGATGGACTTTCTTTTCCATGTCTCTGCCTCAACACTGCTTCATATATAGGCAAAAGGTGTGTCTAACAGCGGCTGAAACTGATGCATTTGCTTTTTCATTGGCAATAATAAATGCTAGCAAGAATGTGGGCCTGAGACTCTCATGCTTTAGTGGAAGGAATGCAAAATTGTACATTCACTTTGAAAAACATGCAGTTTCTTCTAAATTTAAATATGAACTTATCATATATTTAATCCATTCCATTTTCAAATATTTACCCCAAAGCAATGTTCTGTGGTTGTTGCAGTTAGGTGCCATTGAGTCTGTTCTGACACTACCACCACCATCCTCACAGATGGGATGTTCTAGGCCATCATTGTGGCCACTGTGTCAGTCCAACTCACTGAAGGGCTTCCTTCCTGGTTTTGCAGACCCAATCCTTTACCTAATATGATACCTTCTCTAGGGCCTGGTCTTTCTGATAACATGTACACAGTACGGAAAACAAACTCTAGCCATTTTTGCTTCTAAGAAGTATTCTGGTGTATTTCTTCCAAGACACATTTGTCTGCTCTTCTGTTAGCCCATGATATATATAATATATTCTTCACCAATGTTATAATTCATCAATTCTTCTTGATTCTCCTTATTCACTGTCTGGTGCTCAGATGTATATAAGGTGAGTGAAAATACTTTGGCTTTATGTCAAGTGCACTCTAGCCCTCAAAATGACATTTTTGCTTCTTAACACTTTAGAGACATCTTTTTAGGCATACTTGCCCAATGCACTATGCAGTTTGATTTCTAGTAAACTGCTTCTATAGGCATTACTTGTGGATCCAAGTAAAATTAAATTCTTGACAAACGTCCTTAATTTCTCCATTTATATGATGTTGGTTATTGTAAGGATCTTTGTTTTTCATTGTTGTTGTTGCTTTGTTTTAGCAAGAATATGAACGTGCAACTTTCATAAATTATTGGTGGGATGCAAAATTTTACGTTCAGTTTGAAAAATCAGTTTAGTGGTTTCTTTAAAGTTAAATATGAACTCATAATACATTTCAACCAGTCCAATTTCAAGTACTTACCCAAGAACAATCCAAGTGCACTCAGATATTTGTACTTTAATGTTCACAGAAACATTGTTGGTAATAATCCAAAACTGGAAATACCATAAATATCTATTGACTTTGAAATGTATAAATAAGTTGTGGTTTATCTGTGGAATAGATCCAACACCAGAAAGTAATGTTACATCATAGATGCAAAAGCATTATGCTAAATGGATTATGCCATGCAGTGAAGACTAAATGACTAGGATCTGCCAGCTACATGACGTCAGATCACTGGTTACCAGGAGTGAGAATTGGAAAGAAGAGACTGAGAACAACTAAATTTGGGGATTATTCTTGATTGTTTTCATGAGTACATGACTGTTTACGCTTTTCAAATTCTATGTGGTAGTATTTTCTGGGCTTGGATTAAAATAAATTAAACTTGTCTTTGAAAAAAAAAACACAGAAAACGAAAGGTAACACAGCTATGACTAATATTGACTCGTAGTCAATGAGCCTAGATGGAAATCAGAGGGCCTCAGTAGTCAATGGCCCTGATTCTGAGCATGTTCTGGAGAATGTCGGTCTGAGAAGGACGAAGAGATAAATTACATGAGAATAGCAAAGCAGACAATTGTCTGTCCAGTCTGTTGCTAACCATGGCAAGTGTGTCAGAGTACAAATGTGCTCTTGTGGGTCTTCAATGGTTGATCTTTTTTTTTGGAAATCATTCCCCAGGCTTCTTTTGAGGCACCTCTGAATAGACAGACCCACTAATCTTCCCTTTAGCTGCTGAGCACATTAACAGTTTGCACTACCCAAATCTGGAAGATTTGCCTGGTTTGTTTGATATATTTCCTCTAACTAAAATGGCAGAAAAAGCAGCAGATTAATAACTTCTCATGATGTAGAAACATTAATATCCCCAATCATTAAGGTTTTTGTACTGAATATAATTAAAGTACATTTGACATTTATGAGGTTAATTAAGATATTCCATGGTGTTTGCATGGACTTTTTGTTTATGGTCACAACTTAACTCTTAACACTAACAGAAACACAGCATATATAAAATATGTAAAAGCATACTGCAATATTCAATTTTTCATTAAATATTAGCAATAGATTTTCTTAGAGTAAATAAGCATGCTATAGGATTTAGCCAAGTCTATTAAAATATTTTAAAAGAGGTCATGTCTACTAGGAAAAAAAATGTGCTTTTTTGATAAATTGGATTGTTTGAAAGAAAGAGAAGTTAGTTTGACATAACCCCATTTTAGGCTCAATATGAACATGAATCATAAATAAATGTTCCTAAAAATGTAGTTGATATAATACATTCTGCATGTCTGGAATCACATAGATTAAAAATATTAGGATATACTAGAAATGCTGCTTTAGTATTTTTTTGCCTTCAGAATAAGGAATTACAGAAACATTTATAAAATTGAAGCATTCAGATAAGAACGGGAAATTTTGAAGGATTATCTAAACCAAACCTGTGAGCTACTGAGGGTCACCTGCTATTGCTGTTGCTATAGCCTGCTGTTCAAAAAAATTTTTTTTTTCCTTTAGCAATTCCATTTACTCAGCCACTGCTGACTCAGGACTATATTTCTTCCTACCCAGAAATGCATGTTAGATGCCTATGCATGTTCATATTTAATCAAACAAATGCATCTTATTCAGTACACTTTCTTTTGCTCCAAGAAATCTGATGAGATCCTAAATAGCTATAGACAATCCACCCAGCAAAATTTCAAGTCACAGAATATGTGATTTCTCACAAGCTAAAGGTTTTGCTTCATTTATTTCTGCTTTACCTTGAAGCCTTATCTTGGAGGTGAAGTGTTAGTTATCATAAAATTGAAAGAAAAATAATCTGCTAAACCCAACAAGAAAAACTATCCTCATAGAGGAGAAATTTAACATGTACTACATCTATCTCATGTGTTGCTGTGAGTTAATGTGCTGGGATGCAATGTCAGTTTGAACCACAAGGTTGGTGGTTCAAACTCACCAGCCACTTCTTGGAAACCCTATACAGGGTTGCTATGCATCCGAACTGACTCAAAAGCACTTAACAACAACAATATCTATCTACAACACTTCTTTGGCAAATACTCTTCTGTCAATAGTTTCCCTTAGTTGGTAGCAGAAACTGGATTGTCAAAATAGCACAATGAAGTCTCATGTTATTTGACTCATTGCAACATAGACATGTGTTGTTGTTAAGATCATTGAATTAGTTCTGACTAATAGCCACCCTGTACAGGCTTTCTGAGAAGTGGCTGATGAGTTTCAACCGCTGACCTTGTGGACTTCTGGTGTGATATACCAGCACTGGATTGCTAACCACAAGGTTGACAGCTGAAACTCACCAGTTGTTCCTCAGAAACCCTATACAAGGTGGCTGGGAGTCAGACTCGAATATAAACACTTAACGGCTACAAAAATTTGGTAAGGTCAGTATCACAAACTACAAATCAAGTTCATTGAAAGATTCCCTTACTTCTTCCTTCACAGAGACAGTGGTTGGCTTGTGCCCATTACAGTGTTTTGGATGGCTATCAAGTGCAGTCAACTGAGCCTTGGTAGCAATGGATCATGAGCTGGCTGCAAGTAGATCAAATCCACCAGAAAGATGAGACTTTCTGCTCTCATAAATACAGTCTCAGAAACCCTATACAGGGTCACTATGAGTCAGAACTGACTCAGTGACATACAACCACCATCACCACCACCACCACCACCAAGTGCAGTCTAGTTCTCAGCTTTGCAGTCATGAAGATGTACAGCCTCAGAAACACATAGAGCAGTTCTACTTGTTCTATAGGAAGACTAGGAGTCAGAATTGATTGGTAGCAGTTCTTAGAGAGGACTTGAAATTCTCACTGAAGAAGATCAAGGACTACAGGCTTCAGTATGGATTACACTTCACAAGTGTACCAATAAATGACATCATGAACAATGAAGACAAGATAGCAGTTGTCAAAGTCTTCATTTTACTTGAATCCACAATCAGTGCTCATGGAAACATCAATCAAAAAACTTAAATGACATATTGGTTTTGGAAAATCTGCTGCAAAATACCTTTTTAAAAGAGCAAAGATATCAGTTTAAGGACTAAGGTGTGCCTTACTTACCCAGGTTATGTTATTTCCAATCACCTCGTAAGCATATGAAAGTTGGATGATGCATAAGGAAGGTCATAGAAGAGTGGATATATTTGAATTATGGTGTTGTAAAGAGTATTTAAAGTGCCTTGGACTATCAGAAGAACGAACAAATCTGTCTTGGAATAACTGCAGCCAGAATACTACTTCGAAGTGGGGTGGTTAGATTTCCCCTCTTGTACTTTGGGCATGCTGTCAGAGGGACTAGTCCCTGGAAGGTGAAGGAGCAGTGTAAAAGAGGAACCCCCGAGTCCATCAATGATGCCACCTGGCCGATCCATCTCGTTGGAGGTCTTCCTCTTTTTCTCTGACCCTCCACCCTACCCAGCATGACATCCTTCTCCAACGATTGTTTCCTCCGGACTACATGTCCAAAGTAGGAGAGACGAAGCTTAGCCATCCTGGCCTCCAAGGAGCACTCTGGCTGCACTTCTTCCAAAACAGATCTATTGGTTCTTTTGGCAGTCCATGGCACCCTCAGTATTCTCCTCCAACACCACAACTCAAAGGCATCAATTCTTCTACGATCCTCTTTATTGACTGTCCAGCTTTCGCATCCATATGAGGCTATTGAAAACACAATGGCCTGGGTCAGGCGCACCCTAGTCCTCAAGCTGACATCTCTGCTCTTCATAGGGATATGTATTGACACTTATAGAGATGGATTGATACAGAAGCAAGAGTGGGCTCAAACATAGCAGCAATTGTGTGACTAGCACTGCTTCATTCTATTATACATCTTGTTGCTGTGAGTCAGAATCAACTCTATGATACCTAACAACAACCACAGCATCATCCAATATTTGGATCTATTTTGTGGTGAGATACCCAAAGAATAAAAAAATCTGTATCCTCTATTTCATTTGTGTCTTGTTTCTTTTTTATTGTGAGTCAAATTAAATAAGTGAAAATATTCATGCCATCTTCTAATTAAGATATTAAAAGAGTGATGCATTCCCTAATAGGTGCTAAACTGATGAATACATATAGCAGTCTTCACTATGGGGAAATGACCAGTCAGAATTAGTGAGTAATGGACGTTGGTTGTGGTTATGCACCGTGGAGTCGGTTCTGACTCATAGCAACCCTGCACAGGATTTCTGAGGCTGTACATCTTTATGGGAGCAGAAAGCTTCATCTTTCTCCCATGGAATGCTGTTAGTTTCGAACTGCCGGCCTTAAGGTTCACAGCCCAATTCGTAACCACTATGCTACCAGAGCTCAAGACGTTCCACAAATTACTCATGGACACATTCAGAAAAAAACACAAAGTGGAAGTTCTGCCATGTCTTTTGTAATGAAACATTGTTAGAACCTAGTAGCTGTTCAATAAATACTCACAAAAATTCAATTTACTTAGCACAATTATTTGACCACAAATAATTAAATAATTGATTTTCTGTAAGAAATAAGTATAAGTAGGCATGTTTATCCACTACTTGCCTATCAACTTGTTGTGCTGCGGTGGGTTGTGATGTTGGAAGCTATTCTTTAAGCTACACTTTAAATACCAGCAGGGCCAGCTATGGTGGACAGGCTTCAGCAGAGCTTCCTATCTAAGGCAGGCCTAGGGAAAAGCAGAGGCCGGCCACTTCTGAATGGTTATCTATTGAAAACATTATGAATATCACCAGGATATTGTCTGATACAGTGTCCAAAGATGAGCCACCCCCAGGATAGGAGGCACTCAAAATATAACTGGGAAAGAGCTACCTCCTCAAAGTAGAGTTTGCCTTAGTGATGTGGAAAGAGCATAACTTTCAGGAACTTCATTTGCTGTTCAGACGCAACTCAAAATAAGAAGCGACAGCTGCAAACATTCCTTAATAAGTGGAATGTGGAATAGACAAAGCATGAATCTAGGAAAATTGCGGCTGTTGTTGTTAAGTGCCTTCAAATCAGTCCAATGCATAGCAGCCCTGTATAGGTTTCCGAGGAGCAGCTGGTGAGTTTGAACTTCTGACCTTGTGGTTCAAACAAACCTTACAGTCTAGCATGTTAACCCGTAGCGCCACACCAGGAAAATTGGAAGTCATCAAAAGTGAAATGGAATGCATACAGATTGATAACTGAGGCATTGTTGTTAGGTGCCACTGAGTCTGCAGCTGCTCATAACAAACTTATGCCCAACAGAACGAAACACTGCCCAGTCTTGTGCCAACCTCACAATCATTGCTACACTTGAGCCTATTGCTGCTGCCACTTGCCAATCTATCTTATTGGGTGTCTTCTTCTTTTTTGTTGACCCTCACTTTACCAAGCATGATGAACTTATCCAGAGACTCACCTCTCCTGACACTATGTCTGAAGTATGAGAGCTGGAGCTTAGCAATCCTGGCTTCTAAGGACCATTCTGATTATACTGCTTCCAACACAGATTTGTTTGTTCTTTTGGTGGTCCTGGTACTTTCAATATTCTCCTCCTACACCATATCTCAAATTCAGCAATTCTTCTACTTTCTTCTTTATTCATTGTCCGACTTTCACATGCACATAAGGTTATTGAAAATACCATGGCTTGAGTCAGGCACGCCTTTGTCCTCAAACTGTTATCTTTGCTGTCCAACACTTTAAATAGATCTTTTGCAGCAGATTTGCCCAACACAATATATCATTTGATTTCTTGAATGCTGGTTTCTTGAGTGTTGATGGTTATTTCTAGCAAAATGACCTCTGTGACAACTTCAATCTTTTCTCCATTTATCTTGATGTTATGTATTGGTCCAGTGATGAGGATTTTTGTTTTTGTTGCATTGAAGTGCAACCCATACTGAAGGTTGTGGTCTTTGGTCTTCATCAATAAGAATTTTAAGTCCTCTTCGTTCTCAGCAAGCAAGGTTGTATTATATGCATGTGGTAGGTTGCTAATGAGTCTTCCTCTAGTTCTGATGTCATGTTCTTCTTCAATACTGCTTCTCCAATTCATACATGTTCTTCTTCATGCAGCTTCTCCAATTATTTACTCAGCACACAGACTGAAAAAGTATTGTGAAAGAATACAACCCTGGTACATTGCTTTTATAATTTTAAAGCATCGTGGGCATTCATGAGCTAAATGGACTGGTATTGGCCATTTTGAGTCGGACAATAATCATTTGGCTTACTATACCTGGGAATAGCAAATTGGAGAGGAATGGAATTACATTCATTATCAAAAAGAGTGTTTCAAGTTGTACAAGGAAGACCAAATGTATACATCAACAACTAAAGCTGTGAAAGTCCTCATTTAAGTGTTAAAGAGCAAAATTACTTAATGGGCTAAGGTGCTCCTGACTAAGCCATGGTATTTTCAATTGTTTCATATGCATGTGAAATTTTAACAATGAATAAGGAAGATTTGGAGAAAACTGATGCATTTGAATTATGCTGTTGGTGATGGATATTGAATGTACCCTGAACTATCAGAAGATCAAACAAATCTGTCTTGAAAGAAGTACAGCTTGGATATTCCTTAGAAACGAGAATGGGGGAGACATCACTTCTGAACTTTAGATATGTTGTCAGCAAGAACCAGTGCCTGGAAAATGACATCATGTTTGCTAAGGTAGTTGTTGGTGTTAAGCACCATCAAGTTGGTTCCGTCCTGTAGCGACCCTGTAAAGGGTTTATGAGGAGTGGCTATTGAGTTTGAACCACCAACCGTGCAGTTCAAATGGGCTTTGTGGTCCAGTAGTAGATCAGTGACAAAAATGGAAGACCATTCACGAGATGGATTGATATAATAGCAGCAACAATGGGCTGAAACCTAGCAGCAATTGTGCGGGTGGCACAGGTTGGGGCAGTGTTCCCTTGTGTTGTGTTGTGTTGTGTTGTGTTGTGTTGTGTTTGGATGGCACAGGTTGGGGCAGTGTTCCCTTGTGTTGTGTTGTATAGTGTTGTGGGTGGGTGGCGCAGGATGGGGCAGTGTTCCCTTGTGTTGTGTTTGGATGGCACAGGTTGGGGCAGTGTTCCCTTATGTTGTGTTGTGTTGTGTTGTGTTGTGTTGTGGTTGGGTGATGCAGGATGGGGCAGTGTTCCCTTGTGTTGTACATGGGTTCACTATCATTCTGAGCCTACTCAAATCTACCTAACAACCATGGCAGACAGGTAGCAAATGTATGGCTTCTGTCTCATGATAATAGTCTTAGAAATTCTCAAAGATTCTTTTTTTATATAACTTTTGATTGTGAAGTAAGTGAAGATTTACAGAGCAGATCAACAGTTTTACATCCAACAAAAGATACACCTCCTTCCATGCCAATGATTGGAAGCCTCTCCATGCAGCATAGTCACCCCATTTCTTCCTAGTTGTTCCTATTTCCAATGCAATCTCCTTCCCAGCCCATCTGAAACTTGTCCCCAGGCAAATGTTGCCCTTTTGATCTTGAATGATTGAACATTTCATGGTGAGCAGACCTCACTAGTATTGTTGTCCTCAACTCCCAGCCCCATATACCTGTCCAAAACTTGGCTGAAAATTGAGCCAAAAGGGCAAGCTCCATTCTAGACCTGAACGGTGACCAAGAGCCATAGTTTCAGATTCCTCCAGTCTCTTTCTGATGAGTAAGCACAGTCTTTCCTATAGTTTTTAGTTTTGTTCCACATTGTCTTCTACTTTATCCAGGACATTCTAATGTGATCCCATTTATAGCAGTTGCTGTGAAGTGCCACTGAGTCAGTTCCAACCCATAGTGACCCTGTATAGGGTTTCTGAAGAGCAGCTGGTGAGTTTGAACTACCGACCTTGCAGTTCAAATTGATTTGCAGTCTGGCGTATTAACACACAGCACCACATCAGGACGCCAGTTTATAGTAGAAGCCAGGCACTATTTGGTTCTTTTGGTCTCAGAGCCTTGGAGACTGATGTTCTATTAGTCCACTGGACTAACTGATTTCAAACATCCTCAATTCTCATCACTCTTCTTTCTTTCTCACATGGAGAGACCAAAAGTTGTACCTTCGATGGATGCTAATGGGCTTTTAAGATCCCAGATGCTACTTACCAAAGTTGTTAGGTGCCATCGAGTTGGTATCAACTCATAGCGACCCTATGCACAACAGAATGAAGCACTGCTTGGTCCTGAGTCAACATCACAATAGTTGCAATGTTTGAGCTCATTGCTGCTGCTACTGTGCCAATTCATCTTGTTGGTATCTTCCTCTTTTTCTCTGACCCTCCATTCTATATCAGCCAACGTAAGATATACAACAATGTCTTTGTGACTATGTTATGCCAACTGATCATGATGTCCTTCAAGATTATGATCCTGAAGACCTCAGGCCCAACAACTCATTGCATCAAGGTGTTTGGTAATGTCCAAGAAGTTTGAATATATATATAAATATATATATATATTATTTTTTTTTTTCTGCATGCTCCACCACATTCATAGGTGTGTTTTCAGCAAAAGTAACAATCCATGTACAAATATCCTCTATCCAACCCTTATATATCTGTGGGTATACATACCCAGTCAGCCTGTGTCTCTGTATGTACCTGTTAGAACACTGTTGTTGCAGGGTTGTGTATATAACAGTAGTAACCTTTATACCCTTTAACCCTTGCACTCCTTTCTGTGCCTTAACCCATCTTCATCATTCTTCTGTTAACCTCCCTGTTGTTGCTTTTCCATTACTCAAGATAGTATGTGTCTACCGTCTATCCAGAAATCCTGGTCTGGTGCTGTAGGATAAGCACTCAGCAAAAGTCAGTTATAACCACAAGGTCCGTGGTTCAAACTAATCAGCCGCTCCTCATAAACCCTATACAGGACCACTAGGCATTGGAACTGACTCAATGACACTTAATAACAACATCCTCTAACCAGTGAATGACTGTTTCCTCCCTCTGACCCTTGATAACTACAAAGAATGCTTCTTTTAGCATGAAAACCTTCTAGAATATCTCAAAGATTCTTACAACCTCATCATATTTGGTAAATTACTTCAAAACTATCATTTCTAGGATTATTTTTTCCCTCAAAAGATAGTTGGAAACTTATTGTAGTTTGGTTATGTAAGACTGGTACTTTGTATAATTTGATTACCTGTGTAATTATCGCAAAGATCAACTCTCATCTGAAGACACAATGAGAACTGGATATTAGGATATTTTTTATCTCAGCTTTGGCTGAAAATTAGCAGACTTGGAAAACTGCCATCTCAAAACATTTTATATATCTGACAACAATGCCTTATAAATTTTACTGCTCTTCCATGGGAACATTGATGTCATCATGAATGGACAGATGTCTAAAGACTTCCTCAGAAATCACTTCACTATCTTGTGTGAAAGCCATTGCATTGCAATTGTAAAAATTTAGTTGAAATCTTTACCTCGAACTTTAAATATGCAGCACTTTCCAGAGATACAAAGTTATACCTGTAATATTTTGTCTTAAGATCTTTATAAAATGAAATCTAATAGCAGTTAACATTCACTTAAGACTCAGTACAGCACCACAACAGCCGTAAGCATTTTATAAATTTCTCATTGAATTCTTACAGAACACCAACGAGGAAAGTTCTGTTACTAACCATTTTAACAGATTTGTAGCTTAGAAATTCACCACCTTGCTTAGAATCCCATAACTGCAAATAGACAAGCTGAGATTTGAACTCAGACTGTCTGAAAAGAGTGACCATGCTCTTAACAATGAAAATATGACATTAGTTTGATGAACAACATATATTATTGAAGATTTGTTTTCAAACAGGTCTGGGGAGTATTGATCGTTCTGATTCATAATACTTAAAATTCTTCTGTTTCATCAACACAGGATGGAAATTTGATTTCCAAAGGTAAACCTACTTCTTTGTGAAACAGATTCACTAAACTGATTTACTTGTCCTATGGGTTAGATGGACAGAACTGTGGATGTCAAGCTGAGTTAATAGAAGACCAGATGTCAGTTGGCATAAGTCCTGCCAACCAGCATGAGAAATGTGAAAATTATGGGTTGAATAGGAACATTAGCCCAAACATAAGTGAGAAGAATCTCTTATACGTTGGGGAAATTGTCATAAATGAAGCTTAAGGAAACCCAGCAATTCAAGGAAATGTCAAATATGTATAAGTAGCATCTCAGAATACAAATATATCCCCGAATGTAAACTATAAAAGAAGCATATATTGCTTAACACTAGGCTCATCAAGAAAACATTGCTAATTAAATTCCATGGAGAAAAATTTACCCATCTCATAAAGACAGCAATTTATTATTAAATATCTTTTGTGTAGAAAAGAAATCCAAAGTTTAATCTTTATTTCCTTTCACAAATCCCTAAATATGAAAGTTACATAAAGCTCCAGTACTATCAAAAATGCCAAAGATGTTTGGATAAAACTATATTGAGCTAAATGATAGTGTATTATCCTCACCACTCAATGTATATTTTCTGATAATCTTACCCAGTTCTTCTATGTTACCAGAACTTTGTGGAAGTTTCAGACTTAAACTGGTAATTGAGATTTTTTAATTTTTTTTTCTCATCTAACCAAGCACCTAGGTAGCTCTTGTGGTATCCAGGAAATGAGACGAAAAGTAAAAATCTTCAACATACAACCATTTACTGAATTTCTAGCTGTGCAACCTCTTTCTCCCTCTACTGCTTCCTTTAGCATCTCTCAGTATAGTTGAACTTTAAGAGGCCTGGGAGAAAGGAGAAATAAGACTTTAAATAATTTATTTGGAGAAACAGTCAGTGAAGAGGAACAAATCATGTTTCGCTAAAAGAACTGGGACCTTTGACACTCCCCTTTTCGCTCCAGTACCTGGAGCCCTAGCCGGATTGCATTAGTGAAATTTTCATTTGATGGCATTTTAATATTCTGCCTTGATGACTTTTTAGCAACATTTACTTTCAGAGGTCTCGAGTGTTCCCTCGGAGGAAATGAAACATGTCAGAGCCCATTACAAAAATCAAAATTTAAATACCTCGACCACGTTAGGGCTTATACACAATCCCATCAGCGCTTAAACTGAAACTCACAACTACTCATTCTCTTGCTCAATCAGTAATGAGTACATTTGATGAAGCATACCAGGGTCAGGGAACACACGTTAGTGATCTAACTTAACCCATTGATTGCCTGGCCAGAAAGGACCAGGTCAAGACTTGATTAAATTGTAACATGCAAATAAATTCTAACAGCAACAAAAGAAACTGATTTTTTGTTGTGTTATTTTAGCACTTGCAATTCTTAAAAGTAATGGGAAGTAGATGGTAATAAGACAGTTGTAGATTGGGTTTAGTATTCTTTAGGCATTACTATATGTCAGTATGTCTATATGCCCTATAGTACAACCTGCTCAGTTTTCATTCACCTACATTCATAGGTACACTATTATTAAGAGTCATTGTACTCTAGAATTGCAGGGAGATTTGAAGAATTATTTTGGTTAAACAATACCTTGCCCCTATCATTGCTCCCCTGCCTCTCTTAAAACATATCAGTACGTTTATGAGAAACCAAGTATTTTCAGTCTGTGATCTGTCTACAGCATACTGCATTCTATTGGGCATCGTGGTAGTGGCTGCAAAGTCTCTTGGACATCAGTCTTGTATGTGAAAGCAAAGAAAGATATACACGTTGCTATGTGGCAATTTTATGGCTTAAATTGTGTTTCCCAAAATGCAAAGGGGCTTCAAAACATTTGTGGAAAAAAATCATTATCTTTTAATTCCATTTTTTTTGAAGCTCCTCATGTATGTTGTAATCCTAACCTCTATACCTGTAGCTGTAACTCTCTTTGGGGAAAGGGTTTTTTTGGTTATATTAATAAGATGATGTCATTGTAGGGTGTGTCCTGAAACTGATCATGCCTGAATTATACAAAGAGTCCATTAGACAGAAAAATAAGGACATGCTCAGGAAGACAGATGCTAGGTGAGGGTTGTCAAAGAATCAAGACATGCCTCACAAGATATCAACATGGTTGAGACCCTGATTTGGAATTTTAGGCTCCATAACTGTGAGAAAATAATTTTATGTTCTTTACAGTCACTTGCTTGTAGTATTTGTGTACAGTAGACCTTGGAAGCTAAGACAGACATTAAAGTGAAACATCAAAGCTCTTATTCAGTCGGCCAATACCCAAACTATGGTCATTGGGTGAATTTTCAGGAGCAGGCAGCCGCAGGTTTCTCTCATCGAGTGACTAGTGGGTTTGGAACAACAACCTTGAGGTTAGCAGACCAATGCTTAACTCAGACCACAGATCATTGCTCGTTTTGAATTTGGAAGAGATTCTTTCTCTTTTCTGTTTTCTTTCCTCTACTCTGTTCTCTTCTTCTCTTGTCTCTCTCTTTTTCTTCTGTCCCCCTACTTTTTTCCCTACCCAAACTCAGTCACTTATATACTTGAATACTGTGACTTTCAAGAAAACTTTCTGTTTCTTTTAGTTTAATATCCTGGTGTGAAGCTGTAGTATAAGCACTGTACTACTAATAATGACATCTGTGAATTAGGCCCACCCGTCACTCCTTGGAAACCATATACAGGTTTGCAATGACTCATAACTGACTCAATAGCACGTAACAGCACCAACAACATAGTTGAATGCATTCAGTAGGTTGATGTTTCAGCACTTCCTTGGCATCTTAGGCAGGGCCCTTCAGACTACAACATTCAATTAATTAGTAATCTCTGCCTTGGTGCCCATCTTAAAAAGAATCAAAGCTTCACTCTTCCAGTAATAATTAAAAGTAGATAGGAGTGGCATAGAACATTTGGCATGTGATTCTTCCTGAAGAGTCTCTTCTAGTGTTTTTAGATCCTATGTTTATATTTCCCGTAAAGCCCCCATGGTATCATGGTGATGGGTGGGACACAAGGCTAATAAATCCTGGAGATTAGGGCATTCCTGAAGTCTCTTCAGAAGCTTCCACTATCCTTCTACTGGGTCCAGAGCAGATGATGGTTCTCCTCAATACTCCCTAGAGTTAAGGTCAGCAGAGACCACTGTAGTGACATCTAAGATTTGCATAGACGTTTACATTTACCTTAAAGAGGTCTCCTTTAAGATCAAAGAAACATTCAAAACACTACTTAAAAGCAATCTTTCTTGCTTTCTGTGACCTATAGATTGTCAGAGATGTACAGCAAGACTACCTGGAAGAGAAAACCATGATTGGATAGAAACAGGCATTGAAAGGAGCCTAGATACCTATGTTGTTGTTGTTGTTGTTGTTATGTGCCGTGGAGTCGGTTCTGACTCATAGCGATCCTGTACAGGGTTTCCGAGGCTGTAAATCTTTTCGGGAGCAGAAAGCCTCATCATTCTCCCACAGAACAGCTGGTAGTTTCGAACTGCTGTCTTTGAGGTTCGCAGCCCAATTTGTAACCACTACGCTACCAGAGCTCCTTAGATAGCTATAGAAAGTCAGAAATTTTTCAAAAATAACCAGGAAGTATGTAACAAAGGTAGATTTCTCATCCACTGGCCAGCAGCAAAGCCGGTGTAAAGCTGTTGTGCTGCTCTTGTTACTAGTTTACATTTAGTGTACGCTTCCTCGTACCATTTGTATGATTAACAGAATACAACTGTTCCAGCCCTTGCACCATCTTTATGACATTGGAATTCAGCAGTACTCCCCTTCAACTGTTTTCTTGTAAGCCTTTCTTTGTTATTTTTCTTGAACCTCGTCCAGCTCAGCGCAGTCACCGGTTCTTAGCTATGCAGTTCCCAGCATCGGAAGTCTTTCACTAATAACTCAAAATTGAAAATGAGTGATAAGAAGGGTGAAGCAAGACACATTATTAATAGTACCATCAGTACATCTGAATTTCAGCAATCTTTAATTTCTCAGAGGAACTAACAAATGGAAGAAATAGTTGCTTTTCTCCTCTGACCAAATCTACTTTTCTCAGACTTGGAAAAGTACTACAAAGACAGTAATGAGTCTGAATAAATCACTTCTGCTTGAATTTTTAATAAAGGTAGCCATAAGCAGTAAGGTTGAATTTACTCTGACTCATCCTGTTGGTTAGCTCATCCCACTGACGTACTTCTGCACACACAGACACACACACACACACACAGCTATTCGGACTGACAAACCACACGCCTATCAATGCTGCTGGTTTTCACTGAGGACCATATTAGAGTCATATTTTGTTTTGATTTTTTCTTTTTCAGTATTTAAACTATGATTCTATAATTATCACTCATTTTGCCTAAAGTTAATGAAAACTCATGTTGAATTTTCAAACTTCTTAAAAGGCTGAAAACTTTAGATGACTGGACTTTACCTTAATTACACCTCTACTTCTCAGTACAGCTGTCCCTTTACATTAGAAACTTATCTGCATCCACACCTTAGTCTCCTTCTTGCTTTACGATCCTCTGAGGTTGTTGTCAGAGAGATGAACACTGAAATGTAGTCTACAAAGTTGATTTACACTTCCTTATCAAGGAGCTCTCCACCACTCGTCTGTCAGTTGGTCGTACTGTGGTGGCTTGTGAGTCGCTGTGAAAGCTATGCCACTGGCATTTTAAATACCAGCAGGGTCACCCATGGTGGACAGGTTTCAGATAAGCTTATAGACAAAGACAGAAGAGGAAGAAAGAGTGATAAACTACTTCTGAATATTTAGTCACTGAAAACCTTATGATGAGCAGAGAAACACTGTCAGTTATAGCGCTGGAAAATGAGCCCCTCAGGTTGGAAAGCACTCAAAATGCGACTGGGGAAGAGCTGCCTCCTCAAACTAGAGTTGACCATGACGACACAAATGGAGAAAAGCCCGTGGAAGAAAAGCCCGCAGGACCTTCATTTGCTGAGGGGGCACAACTCAAAATGAAAAGAAACAGCTGTAAACACCCACTGAAAATCAGAACAAGGAATGTGCAAAGTCTGAATATGGGAAAATTGGAAGTTGGAAAATATGGCCTTAGTGATAGAAATGATGCTGGAGAATACATGATAGAATTCTGCAAAACCAATGATTTCTTCATTTCATATAAGTTCTTTAGACAGCATAAGAAACAATTATACACATGGATCTCACCAGATGGAACACTAGAAATCAAATTGACTACATCTGCGGAAAGAGATGATGGAAAAGCTCCATATCATCAGTGAAAACAAGGCCAAGGGCAGACTGTGGAACAGACCATCAATTACTCATATGCAAATTCAAACTGAAGCTGAAGAAAAGAAAACAAATCCATGAGAGCCAAAACAAACCTTGAATATATCCTGCATGAATTTAGAGATCATCTGAGGAACAGATTTGTTACATTAAACACTAAATACCGAAGACCAGAAGAGTTGTGGGATCACGTCAAGAACATCATACATGAAGAAAGCAAAAAGTCATTGAGAAGACAAGAGAGAAGGAAAAGGTCAAAATGGATGTCAGAAGAGATACTGAAACTTGCTTTCCAGCAAAATGATGCTAAACCAAATGGAAGAAATGAGGAGGTCTAAGAGATGAACAGAAACTTTCAAAGATCAGCTCGAGAAGATAAAGCCAAATATTATAACAAAATATGCAAAGATCTGGAATCAGAAAACCAAAAAGGAAGAACATGCTGAGCATTTTCAAGCTGGGGGAACGGAAGAAAAAAATTCAAGCCTTGACTTTCATTATTGAAAGATTCTGTGGGCAAATTATTGAATGATGCAGAAAGCATCAAGAGAAGATGAAAGGAATACACAGAGTTACTGTACCAAAAGGAAATGGTTAATGTTCAACCGTTTCAAGAGGTAGCATACGATCAAGAGCCAATGACCCTGAAGGAGGAAGTCCAAGGTGCATTGAAGGAATTGGCAAAGAACAAGGCACCAGGTATTGATGGAATAAAACTTGAAATCTTTCAAGAAAGTGAGGAGGCACAGGAAGTGCTCACTCATCTCTGCCAAGAAATTTGGATGACAACTATCTGTCCGACTGATTGGAAGAGATCCATATTTATGTCCATTTCAAAGAGAGGTGACCCAATGGAATGCAGAAATCATCGGACCAGCTATTTAATATCCCATGTAAGTAAAGTTTTGTTAAAAGTAATACAGAAATGGCTATAATCATACATTGATAGAGAACTTCCAGAAGTTCAAGCCAAATTCAGAAGAAAACATGGAATGAGGGATATCATTGCTGATTTCTGATGGATCTTGGCTGAAAGCAGAGAATATCAGAAAGATGTTTACCTGTGCTTTATTAACTACATAAAGGCTTTCGAATGTGTGGATCATGACAAGCTATGGGCAACATTGCGAAGTATGAGTATGCCGGAACACTTAGTTGTGCTCATGAGGAATCAGTAGCTGGACCAAGAGTCAGTTGTTCAAACAGAACATGGGAACACTGAAAGTTTTAAAATTAAGAAAGGTGCACGACAAGGTTGTATTCTTTCCCCATACTAATTCAACCTATATGATGAGCAAATAATATGAGAACCTGGGTTCTATGAAGAAAAACGTGGCATGAGGATTGGAGGAAGACTCATTAACAACCTGTGATATGCAGATGATACAACCTTGCTTGCTTAAAGTGAAGAGGACTAAAAACATTTACTGATAAAAATAAAAGAACACAGCATTCGGTATGGATTACATCTCAATGTAAAGAAAACAAAATCCTCTCCTCTGGACCAATAAACAACATTCTTATCAAAGGAGAAAAGATTGAAGTTGTAGAGGAATTTATTCTTCTTGGATAAACTATTAACACTCATGGAAGCAGCAGTCATGAAATTGAACAACGTATTGCATTAGGAAAATCTGCTGCACAAGACCTTTTAAAAGTGTTGAAGAGCAAAGATGTCAGCTCTAAGGTGTGCCTGACCCAAGCATGGTGTTTTCAATAACCTCATATGCGTGCAAAAGCTGGACAATGAATAAGGAAGATCATAGAAGAATGATGCTTTTGTTGTGGTGTTGGAGGAGAGTGTTGAAAGTGCCATGGGCTTCAAAAAGAATCAATAGATGCGTTTTGGAAGAAATGCAGTCAGAATGCTCTTGGAGGCCAAGATGGGCAAACTTTGTCTCTCATACTTCAGACATATTGTCAATCACTGGAGAAGGATATCGTGTTTGGTAAAGTGAAGGGTCAGAGAAAAAGAGGAAGACCATCACTGAGATGGATTGACAAAGTAGCAGCATCGATGGACTCAAGCGTGGCAACACTAGTGATGTTGGCCCAGGATCGGACAGTGTTTCATTCTGCTATGCATCAGGTCACTATGAGTCGGTATCAACTCGATGGCACCTAACCACAACAACACCATGGAGCTCTGGTAGCGTAGTGTTTACAAATCGGGCTGTGAACGTTTACGTCAGCAGTTCAAAACTACCAGCTGCTCTGTGGGAGAAAGATGAGGCTTAGTGTTCCTATAAAGATTTACAGCCTTGGAAACCATGAACAGGGTTGCTATGGGTCGGAATCGACTCGACAGCACTTAACAACAACAACAACAACATCAATGATGTGTCCTTGTGTTGTGCTGTGAGTCCTGGGGTGGTGCAGTGGATTAATGCATTGGACTGCAAAATCAGTTTGAACCACAAGTTTGGCAGTTCAAGCTCACCAGTAGCTCCTCAGAAACCCTATACAGGGTCGCTAGGGGCTGGAAACCACTCCACAGCACTTAACAATAACAATAGATCAATGATGAGGATAAGTACTGGACCGTAGGCCATTTTGACCCACAAGGTTGGCAAGATAAACTCACCAGCCACTCCCCGGAACTCCTCCACTGGGTTGTTATGAATTGGAACCAACTCAATGGCACATAACAACAATAATCAATCAATGATTAGGAACAATAGGTGGAACTGATTAGAATACATTAAGTATTAGTAAGGGATGTTTCTTAATCTTTGTTTCTTGTTTTCATCATTAGTAAATTTGGGATAAGGAATACTGGATGACTACTAAATGAAATCATACATCTAAAGGTCATGTAAAAGTTCCTGACCCATTGAGTCTCTCATTGAGTGCCTGCTATTGTAATTATCATCACTGTTATCATTAATCACTTTTTCTTCCCTGCTGAGATCTTTTTGTCCAACAACCATGGTGTTCAATCAATGGATGTGACACTGTCTCTTCCCTGCTCCAGGGATCTTATTAACTTCCTGTTTCATCATATGCTTGGTTTTGGCCTTCCAGGCCCCCCATTCCTATTAGTACCTTTTCTAGCACACACATTTCCACCTAAAAAGTAAAGCCTTGATGAGAACTTTGTGATAGTCTTGCCAAGGGAACATGTATTTTACAAAGATGTTAACTACATTAACTATAACTAAACAATATGCTATATATATATTAACCATAACAACAATGACAACAAAATCCAGGCTGTAGAGTGCAACATAGTAGTGAGTTAGGAGAGAAGAAAGAGATTGGAAATACAAATCTTTCTGGAGATTCTCTGAAAAGAAGTAACCCTATACCACACACTATACACAGTACACTATGATAATCAGCTTCTAAGGATAAGTTTTAATTAATTAATTTTTTAATGTGAATTCATTGAAAGTTTACAGAGGAAATTACTTTTCCATTCAACAACCCATACACATTTTTTTCATATCCCCATAATGTAATATCATGTATCCAATTGCCTTCCTGTTTTTTGTTGTTTTTTTCTATTTGCATTTCTCTTTCTTTTCTAAATCTTCTGATTTTGATTATTTTAAGGAGTGCCTAGCTCCAAAGCAACATACTTCCCCCTATCTATAGACTTGGCTCTCATTTGCCTGAGGATCTATCCATGGGAGTTAATTCAGTTCCAGACACAAAGCATGACTAAAGAGCTTAGTTTCAGGAGTTCCACCAACCTCTATTCAACCAGTAAGCCTGCTGTGATATATTATTTTGAATTGTGTTCCATGTTTTTCTCCCATCCTATCCAGGACTTTCCAACATGACCCCTTTCAGAGAAGTTGGTAGTGGTAGCCAGACACCATCTAAATCTTCTGGGCTTAGAATAGTAGACGGTGATGTTAATATGCTCCCTTGTTTCATTGGATTAATTGTTTTCATGCATCTTTGATTTTTTTCTCTCTCACTTTTTTTAACTTTGGAGAGGAATAAACCAATTGTTGCACATTAGATGGCTGCTTATGAGCTTTTAAGACCCCAGTTTCTCCTCACTACAATAGGATGTAAAACACTGCCTTTGTGGATTATATTGTGCCAATTGGCCTTGTTGTCCCCCCAACACTATGGCCCCTAGCCTCCATACCCAGTAATTCATTTCCTCAAAGTGTTTGGTTATGTCTAAAAAGTTTACAGAACACTGCTTCCTATATACTTCACCACACTCACTGATAGATTTGCATGAGGCAAATGCTAGAGGGAAATACACATTTAGACAGACTCCATGTCAAACTATAGCTATTCGTGGGTATATTCTATAGCTATTCGTGGGTATAACCCATTCTCTCTCTGACAGCCCCTCAGACTGCGCGTCTACCCAGGTATCTTCTTGTGAGTCATAGTTATTGCAGGATTCTTAATGAACAGTTCTGCCTCTGTGGTCTGGAACTCTTTCATTCCTCCCAGTGTCTGCCCTTGCCGCCATCATTTTCTGCTGTCCTACCTCTTATTAGCTAATGCTTTTCTCTTCACCAGGAGCTGTAGGATAAGAACTAGACAGCTAACTGAAAGGTCAGCTGCTAACCGAAATGTCAGAAAACCCTATACGGGGTCTTGAGTCAGGAAACGACTCAAGGACACTTAACAACAACAACAACAACCCTCTAGTTAGTTAATTCCCTCCCTTCCCCCATATTGTGTATTTGCCTTATGCAAATCCATCCTTGAGTGTGGTGGAGCATATAGGAAGCAGTGGTTTGTAAAATTCTTAGACATAACCCAACACCTTGAGTGAATGGAAAACTAAGCCTGGAAGCTAAGGACCAGAATGTTTCTTTTAGTGTGAAAACCTTTTCTTGACTTTTGATAAAGGTTGTCGCTCACTTATTTGTCCTGTGTGATTGACTCCTTCCACTCAGCACACTGTCCTCCATGTTCATCCACATTATAAGGTCTTTCACAGATTCATTGTTATCATTTAATTTATCCCATTGCTTGTATGGACCATGGTTTGTTTATCCCTTCTTCCAGTGATGGCATTTAGGTTGTTTCCATCTTTTTAGGCAATAGTGAATTTTGGGTTTCCCTTCAAGAGATATACACTTATAACTGAGCCGATTAATTGGGCTTTCTTCTAGAAAAATGAGCAACTTCATGTTTTCTACAACTGTAAATAAGTTGCTGTTAATCTATTCTGACTCATGACAACCCGATGTGTGTCATAGTACAAGTGTCTTCTCTAGGGTTCTCAGTGACTGATTTTTTCTGAAGCTAATTGCTAGGCCTTTTTGCCCACATGCCAATGAGCCCTTGGTTGAATTTAAACTTCAAATATTTTGTTTAGTAGTCAAACACTTAATCATTTGCACCGTCCAGGTAATCCTTTTAATGTTTTTTACAAGTGTTTTGTATTTATTATCTGAGTCTAAGAAAGCTTCAGTTAAAAAAGAAATTTCTACTTCTAAAAACTTAGGGGAAACAGAAAAGAAAGAAATCAATGAAAATAGATATAGAACCACTGGAAATAAATTTTTTATATGAAAATCTGTGATAATTAATTTCTTCTGTTCCTTAAGGTATTTTCTTTTTCGAGATCTATTTAAAACAAAACAAAACCATACAGGACAAAATTATGTGTCATGCCATGTTAACTATAAAAGGAAAACATTTACAAAATAGGAGGTCTTAATAATCTTTTAGAAATTCTAATAAACTAGCTTTAATTGAAACCATGAGCAGAATTTGTTTACTTCTTTTAGTTGTGTAAAAAAATTTAAAAGACCAGAATAATTTCTTTTCTTTAAGTTTTTTGCTGTAAATTGAGTAAAAGTTTAAAGTTTAGAGGGCAGATCATCCATTTTACATTCAACAAATTGTAGACTTTGATTCATTACAATGATTATAATCCCCTCCATGTACCATCAGTTAACAGTATTTCTCTCTATTCATTTTAGCTCTTTTTTTAAACACTCAGGCATATATAATCATTTACACCACCAAAGTCTGCCTCCTGGCCACCAGCTCTCAGTCCCTGTCTTTCCATGAGTCTAGAGTCCTCATGGACTAGTCAAGAGAGAAGATGGAAGGAATACACAGAATCACTGTACCAAGAGGAAATTCATTTCAAAAGGTAGCATATGATCAAGAGCCAATAATCCTGAAGGAGGAAGTCCAAGGTGCATTGATGGAATTGGCAAAGAACAAGGCACCAGGTATTGATGGAGTAAAAATTGAAATCTTTCAAGAAAGTGAGGTGGCACAGAAGGCACTTACTCATCTGTGCTAAGAAATATGGAAGAACACTATCTGGTCTACTGATTGGAAGAGATCCATATTTATGCCCATTCCAAAGAGAGGTGACCCAATGGAATGTGGAAATTATTGGATAATCTCTTTGATATCCCATGTGAGGTTCCAGCCAGATTCAGATGAGGCCGTGGAGCGAGGGATATCACTGCTGATGTCCGATGGATCTTGGTTGAAAGCCGAGAATATCAGTGCTTTATTGACTGTGCTTTATTGACTATGCAAAGGCTTTCAATTGTGTGGATCATGAGAAGCTATGGACAACATTGTGAAGTATGAGTATTCCAGAGTACTTAATTGTGCCAATGAGGAATCTGTACCTGGGCCGAGAGTCAGTTATTCGAACAGAACACGGGAACACAGAATGTTTTAAAATTAAGAAAGGTGTGTGACAAAGTTGTATTCTTTCACCATGCTTATTCAACCTGTGTGTTGAACAAATAATCTGAGAAGCCAGGTTATGTGAAGAAAAACATAGCATGAGGATTGGAAGAAGACTCATTAACAACCTGCGATATGCAGATGATACAACCGTGCTTGCTGAAAGTGAAGAGGACCAAAAAACATTTACTGATGAAGACCAGAGAGCACAGCCTTCGGTATGGATTACATCTCAATGTAAAGAAAACAAAAACCCTCACCATTGAAGTTGTCAAGGACTTCATTCTTTTTGGGTCAACTATCAACACTCATGGAAGCAGCAGTCAATAAATCAAATGACGTAGTGCGTTAGGAAAATCTGCTGCACAAGACCTCCTTAAAGTGTTAAAAGCAAAGATGTTAGTTTGAGGACTAGGGTGTGCCTGACCCAAGCCATGGTATTTTCAATAACCTCATATGCATGCAAAAGCTGGACAGTGAATAAGGAAGACCGTAGAAGAATTGATGCCTTTGAGTTATGGTGTTGGAGAAGAATATTGAAAGTGCCATGGACTGCCTGCCCATAGAACCAACAGATCTGTGTTGGAAGAAGTGTAGCCAGAGTGCTCCTTGGATATCAAGATGGCCCAACTTCATCTCTCATACTTCAGACATATTGTCAGGAGGGACCAGTCACTGGAGAAGGATATCATGTTTGGTAAGGTGGAGGGTCAGAGAAAAAGAAGAAGACCCCAATGAGATGGGTTGGCCAAGTGGCAGCATTGGTGAAGTCAAGCGTGGCAACAGTAGTGATGTTGGCCCAGCATTGGGCAGTGTTTCATTCTGCTGTGCATATGGTCGCTATGAGTCGGTATTTACTTGATGGCACCTAACAACAACAACAACAACAACAATAGTCCTCAGCTGCTCCATCTTTCTATGTCCCCATCTCTGCCTCCATCTCTATTACCCTTGCTTCTGTGGATAAGGTCCCACATTCCACTTGTGCTCTTCTTCTTTGATTGGCCTAAAGTCATCTGTTTTTGGACTGTAAAATTAACAACACTCCCGTTTTTGTTACAAAACTTCTACCTTCACAACTGTGACAGCCACAATTAGTCATGATAACAATTACTCACTAATGAATCATAAGAATCTCATCCCCATCTCTTTTTACCAGACCTGTCTAGACAAGATTAAAACTATTCAGTGGGGACTTTATCTTCC